>NW_022985442.1:424837-526317 GCF_010093595.1 Mytilinidion resinicola
CAAGTCTGTACGTAGGTGACCGTGAACCGTATGAGTTGTTGATCCTAGGTTGTAGCTGTTACAACCCGAGTGCTTGCCTTGGTCCGCGTAGAGAAGGCCCAGGTTGTTAACTGTTACGAGCGTTGACGTATGCTTAGGACCAAGTGCCTCCTCGCAGCCTTGCAGCGCCCGCTTGTACATCTGCTCCGCCTCGGCCATCTTGCCTTGGATCCTATAGAGAAGGCCCAGGTTGTGAACTGTGTTGAGCGTTGACTTATGCTTAGGACCAAGTGCCTCCTCGCAGCCTTGCAGCGCCCGCTTGTACATCTCCTTCGCCTTGACCAGCTCGCCTTGGTCCGCGTAGAGAAGGCCAAGGAAGTTTATAGCATCCAGTATCACTTCTTGTTCCTTACCGTTATCCTCACCCCCATCCTCATCGTTATCATCACCTTCATTAAAGTCCATTTCATACCCGCCGGGACTTCTAGAACTTTGCTCTATTTGAGTAATGAATACCCACCGAGAGCAGGCCTGGACATGAGGGAGAAGTCGACGTTGCAAGGCCGAGTAGTCCCGAGCTGACTTCTCCGGTACAGCCCATCCAACTATAACTACTGCTAGTTGACCTAGAGCCGATTCAAAACACTTGCCCTGGTAATAGTACGCCCATCGATGGACAACTGGATGAGTAGCATAGCTTGCCAGCTCTTCGATATCTTCAATCAACGAGTAGTTACGCAGTAGCTGCATTGCCCTGCTAAACTCAAGCTCATTGCTTCCAATATTTCCAATCCATTTCGACAAGTTTCTTCTTACATTTACTGAAGAAGTCCGGTATACTTTTTTAAACAGACCATACCATAGATTCTTGTTATCAAGGAATGACCATAGGAGGAGTAGATTGGCTGTAGCTTTGTGTTTGTTGCGAATAGCGTTGTAAGAGATAGTCCATGTCGTCCCTACACTGCGACCTGGGTAATCTTGAAGCAGCGTGTCGGCCTCATTTCGTGACTTCATGAGCTCACTCCACTGCTGCTCGTAGAAGGTGAGGTAGGTCGTGATTCCAACTCTGCTCTCCTGAAGATATGCACCAGCTTGCGCACTTGCCAGTGGCAGCCCATCCAGCAGCTTAAGCAAGCGCTCACTCTCTGCCGTGTCTGTAATCGTATCATTAGCCTTGAATACTTACATCGGTCTGTTCGCTGTGCGCGGAACCTTACCATACTTCCTTTTATACCAATTCTTGAGGATAGCCTGGGCTTGACCTTCGTCAACCTTGCCTAGCTGCTGCGGGTCTCCAAACTGCCCTAGCCTAGCTAGTCGAGTCGTGATCAGGACGGACCCGTGTTCGGTGTTTGAAAGGTAATGCCCGACATCGTATGCATCAGGGTCTCAGCCTCGTGGATCGTATTCCCGGTCGACATTATCGAAGATGAGCAGCCAGGCGGTGTTGTCCGGCTGCGCAAGCCAATCCATTACATCTCTTACAACTGCATCAACATTGTTGCTACTGGCCGTAGAATATACCCTACTCGTCTCCGGAATCTGACCTCGAGGAATCTTGCTTGCGCAGCTCGCAATGCTTCGTTTCAGGGTGTCCTTGCTTCTCCCATCTAGCCAAAACACGGAGCTGAACTTGCGGTGGTGCCGCCGTGCGAACTCAACTGCTAGCTGCGTCTTGCCTATTCCGCCAAGGCCATGGAGTACATGTATGCTCTGTCGGCAGCTCTGCTGTTTAGGCAAGAGGTCTCGTTCAAGCTCTAATATCTCGGCCGGTCGGTCCACAAAGTTGGTCGCTCTCGGAACACCTTGGAGGCTAAAAACAGTTCGATATTTCCCAGAATCTATATAGATATTTTAGCTACACAAATAATACGCGATATGCATAATGATTGACAGGCTGACACTAACATTCTCTTCTTGTCACATTGTCTACACACGCCTGCATCTGCTTGAATACCTCCGGAGACTCAATATAGAGTCGTGTAGCTGCAGCAATCTCCTTCGTCTTCTTCGACTCTTCAAGCCCAATATCTTGCAACCCGCGAGCCACATTGAACCGGTAGTACCGACCAGTGTTGTCGAGGTGTGCCTTGTCTCGCTGGAAATTCTTGGCCGTCTGCTCTGTTTCAGTGGCGATGGCAACGAGTGTCTCGCCAATATGGAGGACGTCATCCCGGAATGGCTTGAGCGAAGGGACACCGGTTCCGATTGACACGACGCATTTGATCCTGTCTTCGAGCGGCTGCGGTCCCCATATCAGCTGGGCCTGATTCCATAGCTCCCACACCGGGTTGTTGGCTCCCGTGCCCCCGTCCAGGAACTCCTCGCCAAACCGCCCAACGGCGATCCGGTCGAAGAAGGACGATGCGGCCGAAGTGGCCCGACAGGCCTCCCACGTCTTCACGCTATTCAAGAGATCGTTGTTCCCACGCGGGGATCTGTAGCTTGTGAGGCAAGCCGTCTCACTAGTCTCGCCACTTGTCGCGCAAACGAATCTACGGTAATATTAGCTTGCACTTTGGGGAAGCTCCAACGCCGACTTACACTTTGCAAGCTGCATCCGGCGCGTCTTTGAGAAGCGCATCCTCCTCCAGTCCCTGATTTCGGATAACCTCTTTTACAGCTCGTGCTAGTTCCTCCGAGTCGAATCTCCCCTGGATATTGCCCTTCACCGTCACACGATGTCGCTTCTTCTGGAATATCCGATCCGACAGCGCTAGGTAGGCGTCGATGCTCTCGCCGACGCTCATCCTCAGCCGGCCGAGCATAATCGCGATGAGCCTGGTCGGCGGTCAGCAACGCATGTCCTCCGCCAGCGTCTTCAGCAATAAACGTACCCGCCGGTGCTCGTCCCGCCGATCATGTCGAAGTAGTCGCACGGCTTCGGCGGCGCGTCTGGGTTGATCGTCTCCATGAGCTGCTCGAGGATTAGCAGCGCCGACAGACCGCGGACCCCGCCGCCATCGAGCGCGAGCAGGCGGAGCTCCTGGTCGGACATGGCTAGAGGTACACTGCTGGTGTAGGTGTAGTGGACATTTCTCGTGCTGGAGTGCGGCGCCAGCGAGAAGACGAGATGCTTGAGTTCAGACACTCGCACGCGTCAACTCAGCCGCACGGCTGGAGCGCCGTTGCGTCGCAAGGCTTGTAGATGAGCTGGCGCCTGGAACTAGCCATCGAGCAGAGAGCGAGCTGCTTGTTCGTTGCTCGTCACTGGCTGCAGGGTTGCGCTGCTGTGCCGCTGGGTGTCGGGCGCGTCGCTTGGATTGGGGGCCACCATATTCTATTGGTGCAGAAACAGCCCCTTCATGAGCGGATGGAACCCTTGCCTGTTTACTTGCAGATGGAGATCCACATGCGTGGATATAAAGATGGTGTTGCTGTCTATCATAAGCTGTAACTTGCGATCGTCTTCCACTACAGCCTCTCTTCACGTCCGGTGGTCTAGCGCTAAACTGGGTCGATCCTTGGATACCTCGTTTCTAGGCTAGTACTTAACCGGCTTGAGGATTGATTGGCTAGAAGGTTGCTATTCCCCCCTAAGGCACCCGCGGTTGCTCCCTTATACGGTAGGTTTGAGGCTTGATATTAGAGAGTGACCACCGGACGTAAACAGGGCTGTATACCGAGCCCGTTTAACCTCAGTAAGAGTTTAGAGCTTTTCCGCCATGTTAGGTGCGCAGGGATGTACTATCCGAAACCTCCTAGGTAGATACGGAATACTATAGTTGACTTACGGACAATACTACAGGAGACTTTTGAACACCAAACAGCATCTAGGGCTGTCTTACGACCGTTTGCGGGTGTGGGTATTTCTGAGAATAGCGTGTGTAGATTGTGGAACATGATCCAGCAGGTTACGTCCTTATTGACTTAGGGGCCACCTTTCTTCATCACCTCGAGATGTCATTTTTACACCTCCTTACCTAGCATAGCGAAAGCGTTCTTTTTATGATTTTCTACTTGAAATGATAGAGCATAATAAGCGCTTTCCAAAGAGCCCAGAACCATGATCTTCTGACGCTTTTTGGTGTTATTGGGGGGTGAGGGGGAGGAAGTCGATTGTGCAAGCGACAGTACGATCGCCCGTCTTCCGCCCCTTGGCCCCTCCGATAAGCTACAAAGGTAGCCATGACCTCCAATCATCAATACGCGGCCAGCAATCATTGAAGGTCTCTCCTCCTTTGTTCCCTTTGTTCTATTGTCTGTTCAATCCTTAGCCATCTATTGTCCTTCGTCGCCGCTGTCTTTGTTTCAATGTTCTCGAAACCGCGAAGCTCAAATATCCAAATTCGTCCACAACAGCATTGTAAAACTCTCAAAACTCTCTTCATTGATGACCCGCAATCTCCAGCGATATTCAGACTTTCCTTTGACAGCGCACGGCGACATAAGTACATATTCCCACGCTCCGATCTTGATCATTCTCCATCCCTAGGACACTATAGAAAGCTGGAATCGATCACCGTAATCAAGTCGATATATACAGCATAAAAGCATATAGCCACTCCATACAGCCCACGGTAAGCAACCTTTATATCAAGATGGCTGCCGAAAATCAGACTCCGCCTGCCGCTTTCTCCATTCCAGGGCTATCTCTTGTGACGGGTCAAGAGGCTTCGGAGACCAGTGCACCGCAAGAGGAAACGCCATCTCCTGCTCCGCAGTCTTCTCCGTCCCCTCCTTTGGTAGCTGCATCGATCAACCCTGCACCCACTACTCATGCCTCTGGGTGGGCTCCTATCAATGAAGACGCCGCTTCTCATCCATCTGGGCGGAATCCCATCAATCGCCGTACGTCTGAGTTGAATCCAGGCAGTCAGCTAGTTAATGTACTCAACAGTCAACCATCGGATGGAAAGCAAACACTTGAGAAGCCAGAGTCACATCAGGTAGCCTTCGGCACCCCTCCTGCCCCTGTCACTGAAGAACCAACTCCTGCTAAGCCAAAACACAAGAAGGCAAAGTTCAGCGTACCCGTGGGCTCCGCATCGGCACCTGTCAACCAAATTCATGACGAAACACCATCCGGATCCGAGGCAGATGAGCCAACAACCTCAACCCCTGCAAATGCCCCGAAATCAAAATCCGCAAAGCTATTCAGTGACTACAAAGCAGCCCAAGCCGCTGCTGCCCTGCTGCCAGTCCCTGCTTACACCGAAGGCTGTGGCTGGGGCACATACCCCATGCCCCCGGAAGGCGAGTCTCCTAAACCCCATACGAACTCACCTCCTGCTATTAACACTAACGGCCAAACGAATCCCGCGCTTTGGGAAGACCGCCGATCCCGCTTTGAGAAGAACGGCATCGATCAGTCCGATAAATTGCCTCTGAAACTCATTGACATGCGAGTCGATCCAAAGACCAAGAAGCCAAAACGCCAGCCTATGTACTGGACCTGGGGTGCTCCCCTTGACTATAACGATAATAAGACCATCAAGGACATCAACGATCGTCGAAAGACGAACATCGAGCGCATCTGCCGCGATCCGCCTTGGACGGAGTACGAGCGTAAGATCTTGGCGCTCCTGTTCGAGATGTACCCTGAAATATCCATGAAGGAAGCCGCTGAGCGGTGGAATTATCACTTTGTTAATAACTTTACGGGTGATGGGTATGTCGGGAGAGCTGATCCAAATGATCCGCGGGAGACCCATTTTGGGGAGCCGGATAATTTCAGACGATGCCCTCGTACGCTTGAGTCTATTCGGGCAGAGTATCTCGAGAACCAGGACTCGTACAATCAAGGTGAGGCGCCCAAGATTAAGAAGCGGCCGAATGACAACGGAAAGGGTAAGAAGCGCAAGATCGAGATGTACTGCAGCGACCAAGAGGAAAAGGGCGACGACAAGCCAAAGGTCAAGAGAGCCAAAAAGGAGAGTACACCAGCTCCTCCCAAGCCTGAGGAAAAAGAAGCTCCGGCTCCAGAGTCCGCGTTCTTCCCAGAAGTCCGCCTTCTAATCAAGAAACATATCCAGGCCCAGCTTCGCCAAAAGGCGGCGAAAAGCAAAGCCGAGTCTGGCAAGATCACGCAAAGGGCGCGGCTTCTCAATTGGCAGGAGATCATGCGAGCGTTGAACGATGAACGGAAGTCTGGCCTGTCCGCTGCCGAGAAAAAGAAATACAGGAACGTTAAATATCAAGATCTGAAAGAAGAACACGATAAGTTCAAGCAGCAGTACCGCGATGCGGAGTTCGATATCACGGGCGACCTCGTCATGAAAGACGCTGACGACGAAGATAAACCCCAAGAAGATACAACCCATACAGAGGAGGCTTCCCAACAAGGCAGCGATGAACCCATCCCGGCCAGCAGCGCGCCCTCTCCCACTTCTTCCGTCCTAAACGCCCGATTTCTCGACCTCGCCGGCGTCTCCGAATCCGATTTCCCCCCCTCTGCCTCCCCTCCGCGCCGCACCCACCCCTCCCCTCCCCGCCCCCAAACTCCTACTCCCCACATCGAGCTCGACTACAGCATCTCCTTCCACCACGCCGAGCGCTGCATCCTCAGCGACCTCAACGACGAGAACACCTACGCCTACGAGCACCCCAGCAAGCTAGCGGACGCGCTCAACAAGCGCCGCCGCGTCGAGCACCCGGAGCTGAAGCAGAAGAACCGCACGCGCGCGCAGGTGGAGCGACACTGGGAGTTCTTTGGAGGGATGTATCAGAAGGGGGAGGTGCCGGGGGAGGAGTATGATGGGTGGATGCCCGAGACTGAGGGTGCTGAGACTGCGGAGACGCATGTTTCTAGCGTTTTAACTGTGCAGGACACCGAGAGCGCTCAGATTGAGAGTGGTGTTGGCGAAACGGAGACTCACACCCCCGTCGTCGTTGATACCGTTCAGCAAACTACTACTACCACCACTACTACTACTGTCGCAGCTACCGTCGATACCGGCTCTGAACTCTCCCTGGAGGTCAGAAACCGCGTGTTTAGACGCACCCAACAGATCGCGCGGGAGGCTGGCGCCACGGGGACCCAAGTTTTCAGGGCTGGGCTTGACGCGTGGGGCAGGGCGCTGCACGAGGTGCGTGCTGAGATTGCTGCTGAGGCTGAGGCTAAGGCTGCTGCTGAGCAGGAGACGGCGGCGACGCTGACTGAAGGTGCTATTTCCACTCGCCAGATGGAGGATTATGTCGAGGATGAGGTGGATTGGTCTGACGGCGAAGATAGGGGTGGCGAGTCCGGTGGCGAGGTGGATGTGGCAGTGAGTACGTCTGCGCCTGTTCAGGTCTCTGATGAGGAGGATGAGGAGGAGTTGTAGAAGCTAAGCTAACAGGCGCTGGTCGCTGAGGTAAGTTAAGGTAAGTAGTTATGGTACGTAGTTTGGTGCTTTTTTTGGCCTAGCTGGTCTAGGTCTGGCAAGCTGGTATGGTGCTGGTCGCTGAAGAGAAGATAAGCAACATCCGTCCCTGGGTGGCGAGAAGCCCCCCGTGGCGAGAAAAACAATGGGTAACGTCCCCCACTGCGAAGCGGGACACACCCCGAGCCCGGACACAGGAGTAGTACTTTGACTTTTAGCAACTCAATCTCTTCACATACTTTAATATAGTTCTGTATACACTTATACTACAGCTATTCGTAAACATCAAGCACCCATCCTACCTAAAAAATTACGATCACATTATTGCCATCATACTTCAGTTACAGAGATCATTCTTATCGAGCATACCAGTGTTCCTTCGCTGTAGGACCACTTATGAGCTCTGAACACTTATAACACGTAGAGAGAGTATTGCCCAAACCTAAGAGTCTTATAATAATGCAGTAAGCTATTATCAGCCTGGTGTCTGCTATGGCGCGCAAATTCAGGCAAGGTTGCCACCCTGGTCGGTACTTCCAATCAGACCTGTCATGGATCCCGGGCTGACTCTGCATGTCCTATAGTTAACGTTAGTTCTATTACTAACCATCTTGCCCTCCAATCTAGACGATTCTAGAAGCTTCGCCCTTGCGTAATACAAATTACTCATATTCACGCTGTTCTTAGACCTTAGAGATAATACAGTCGTTTGCGGAACAAGCTTCCGCTCTTTTACGCGCCGCTAAAGTTGACCTGCGGTTCCCTAGCATATTCTAGCCTTAGTAGCGTATAGGATTATTTTGAAACCTATTGGAAAGAAACGCACCAAGGTTTTATTTTCATAAATTTATAGTATTCGGCTGCCCCTAAGGCTCGTTTCGTTCTAGCAATCACTTAGTACTGTTGAATGAAGTGCTACGTGAATGACAGAGCATGAGGTAAACATGGATGGATTGAGGGTGAGTATGTAAAGACTGTAAAATATGGCCTAGCAGCCTCGTTGCTTACCATCCAGTTGCTTCTATTCTTTACTCTGTCGTCGTATATCGCGACCTCATAGATTCAGCGTCACTGCCAATATGATTGCTGTCCCATAAACTCATAAACGAAGTGATCAAATATCCTAATGCTGTTAAGATACTCCGAATGACCCTGCGTGCTTCGCAATCGAAGCCTCAAGCCTTTGTAACCCTGTCGATCTAAAGCAACCTAGCAGTAGCGCTACATCCAGAGTGATTCGCCCGTCTGCAAGAACCCTTTCCGGTAAATACAGAATCTGAAATGATCCTCAACCTCGCTCGTTGGTTGACTTCACCACCATCAAAACAGTCCTCAAGCGGGAGGGTGAGCGCTGCAATCTCCGTGTAGATCAGGACTTTGCCGAATACGTAGACTGCGGAGTTGGTGCTGCACTCTTCATTGCCCACCGTGAGTCGTTTTTCTCATCATGCGTATATCTGATCCGGAAGAACCATGCCAAAAATGTGAGAAGAGTGAGAGGAATCGTGATAGACCAGTAGACCCAGAACCTTTTGTTGACAACATCTGTGGGGCTGGTGGCATCCCATTGGAACATAGGCATGGAAAAAATAGCCTTGACACTGTTAGTGAAAGCACAGGCATTGTGTGAAAATGAAAGGGGATGAGCTGACCGCAATAAACGTCCCTGGTAGAAAAGTCATCGTCACAACTGCAATCGTTTTCATAGATGTACTGTCCCGCTTGCTCTCTGCTGCAATCATCCTCGAGTCCCTAGCTATTCCAATACTGGTATTCTGGTCCTGTTGAGCGATGAGATTGAAGATTCCTTGGACCATTATTGTGGCTTTCTGTTGCCAAGATTTAACTTCAAGCAGCGTCATTTGGATATTTCTCGCCGAACGGCACATTTCACCCTGCAGAAATGCTGTCGCATTCTGATTTGGTGCCGAAGTTTCCTGGCTTGCAATAATATCAGTTTCACGATTTGACCCGTGAATCAGGAAATCTACGTATTCGGCCAGGATTTGCCAGCAGAGCTCGGTCGTGGCGATATTGATAGCCGTCCCAGTCACTTTTGCGGATAGTTCGGTGTAGTTCACGAGGGTTTTAGTTCTCGTAAGGGACAGCATCTGGTGGTAGCCCGTTTCCGCTTGCGCTTCGATGATGGCCTCCTTTTGGAACTTTAACCAGGACGCGAGCACTACGTCAATAGCCCGCTGAGCCACAAAAGGAAGAAGACTTGGCAGGCCGATAAGGTCTCGATAGCCCAGGAGGTCTTTGGTAAGTTTCGCAGCCATCTCTTTATGGTTTTGGATCAAAAGAACACCAATGGAAGTCTTTGATTCTGGGAAATGGCGGTATGCCAGAGAAAAGAAGCCAAAACCGATGTGATAGATGAAATCACAGCTCATATCTGCAACAACTCCGTCATCCTCTGTTTTGTCCGCCTCCTCCACTTCCTCGTCCTCTTCTCCATCAACTTCCTCATCCTCATCTCTAGCCAGGGCTGCGAACCGACTGGATCCTGAGAAGGGATTGCAGGGTCGCTGTACCGATGCTGTACTAGGTGCTGCAATTGCGGAAGCAGGTCCGGATTTGCCTTGTCTAGGGTGGTGCCCGACATCAGGCCGCTCCTTGCGCTGGCTATTCCGGGCCTGAGCCGTGGGTGGTAGCGTGATGGCGCTATTAGCTGCAGTCAACGCTGCCGCTGCCGCTGCCGCTGCCGCTGCCGCTGCCGCTGCCGCTGCCGCTGCCGCTGCCGCTGCCGCTTCTTCCTGATTGTTGACTGACCCCTCTTCCTCTTGACTCCTCGTCGCGGCGTTCTTGTTCCTCTTCTTCAACATATCTGGCGTCCACCAGTCGTACTCCTCTCTCGACAAAAATCTGCTTTCGGGCCGTGTCTTAGGTGATTTCATGGCAAATTTGTCGAATACAACGCGGTCAAATGTACCTAGCACGTGCTCTGAGACATTAAGTCCCGTCAAAACTGGTCCCAGTTTGTCGCGAACATCCTCGTAAAGTTGTCGGCGCGGAAGTGTCTTGTAGTCTTCATCTGTAGTGTCGTCTGGGGTGTATGCGACAATAAGTCGGATGGATGGAGCAGTAGTCGCATCTTTGGCCAAAACTAAGTTGCCATGTGTCCATTTTGAAACATCGTTTCTGCTCATATTATGGCCCCCTGCATGATGTAAAGATCCTTTGCTGGTGAACTCCAGGGTTGTGACTTGCAAGCCGCCATGTACCGGGGGATTTTCCGTTCTAACATGATTCAATGGTTTCCCTTTGGACTTTTGGCAGCCTTCGGAACAGTTTGTTGCTTCGCTGGTCGTCCTTTTGCAGAGTGTGTCGATTGTAGTGTCTTTCTCATCTAATAGATCTTTAAGTTCCCTTATCTCGTGTTCAAGCGATCGAACCCGCTCCTCCAACGACTCAGTATACCCCCTTGGAAATGCTCTTCGCGAGAGTTTATCGCTTGTCTTACACTCAAAGCCCGCATTGACGCATTGTGTACAGCAAGGCCGGATACCATCGCACCGGATCTTCTTGCTTCTGCACCGGTCGCACGCCTGTGCAATTCTACTTTGGGCGCTCGCCCCAACTTTGATGACTTTCATTGGTAGAATGGCAGGCATGGCTCAGAGAGACGTCGCTTTAAACGGTGGGCCAGAGAGTGGGACAAGACAGAAACTTGAAACAAGAATGGACGCACGGCCGGTGCTCGTGAGGGTGCTTATGTGTGAAGCGTGCGGCAATCAGCAGAGTACTAGTTCAAAGAAGCCGACTAACACTGCCACAGTAATGGTCGATATGGCTCGCCTGTACTCAGGTTAAATTGATGTGAACTCTGATTTCTATAGACGTCTAGCTAGTTGTATATATACTAGGGGAAGGAAGGGGGGCCACCCCTGGGTGGCGCGCCAGTAAGTTCAGCTGAACACTGCACAGCTGAGTTTTCAGCTGGGCTCTCCACAGCTGAGATCTCAGCTGTGTTCTCTACAGCTGATGTTCGGAGTAGCCTTCTAGCATATGAGTTGTTGATCCTAGGTTGTAGTGCTGCAACCTGAGTCCTGTCAAAGTGGAAACGCTTTAGCCTTTGAGTCGCCGCAGCTTAAAGTGCAAGCTGCTCAGCCCCAATTCGCCAAGATCGACTTTCTAGAACACTCGATGGCGGAGTGGTCAGCCCACCACAGCCCCTCGCCTGCAGCGCTTCGGGCCGTCAATGGGACGAATGTATCTCCACACCATTGGTTGCAAGCTGGGCAGACCACACCGAAGGGCGGCAGCTAGCCACCATCATCCAGGGTGACGCACACATTGGGTGTTGTATCACAAGCCACCTGCACACAATCGGAACGTACGACTTGGGAATCACGATGTGTCCTGTCGCCAGGTATAAAGCAAACCGGAACTGCAGTAGACGAAGCGTGGAACCAGATGACCTTCTTGACTTGTTGCCATCGCCACCGTACCTTCAATACACAACGACAGACTCGACCCAGACACTTGCCCAAGCTGCAGCATGGCGGGAAAGGCAGGGTCCGTCAACACGGTCGTAGACCAGCTGATCATCCACAACACAGGCGAAACAGGCGACACCATACCATGTTGCAGGCGCCCTAACAAAGGACCCAGCAGCCACAATCGAGAAAATCATTGGCGGCAAGACTCAGGTTGAAATTGATGTGAACTCTGATTTCTATGGGTGTCTAGCTCGTTGTTTACATACTAGGGGAAGGAGGGGGGCCAGCCCCGGGGGCATAACGTGGTATCTCTTCCTGACGCGTTACTTGATTCATCCTGTTTCCTGATACAGTACTGATACCGTGCTGCAGCACTGCTGTTGCACTACCTGTTACTTCCTCCTGTATCAGCATGCTATCCTGATACGTTACTGCATATGAGTTGCTGACCCTAGGTTGTAGTGCTGCAACCCGAGTGCAAGCTCACCAATCAAAAGCTGACAAAGTGGACTGACATTATTTCGTCAGCCCAGCGCTTTCAACTTCCCAGAGGCCTCGAAAATGTCAGCCGGACTTCAAATCCGGGAGCGCCAGTCAAAGTCCAAGATAAGCACACTCCCAAGTCGTTTTTCGTATGCCTTCATCCTGCCTTCTCTGAGAGTCCACCCTAACTTCTAGCCTAGGAAACATATCTGGCATCCAGCACCGGCAAGCCGTATGTGCGTATGCGAGTGCCAGGCGCCACCCAGGTCATTTCAGACCAGTTCAGGGCTGTGTGGCTCTCAAAAGAGAAGAACGCTAAGGATCTCCTAAAAACCTTTTACAAGGACCTCTACAAATCGCTTGCCTCGCCTGATCTCGTCCTTGATCTTGACACTTTTGAGTGTGTGGAGGGCAAGCTTCCGAAGGCTGCCGAGCTTCCAAAGGATGCCGACAAAGTTCTTCTTCTGTGGGCCCGCTACTCTGGAGGAAATAAAGACGAGGGATACAACCCTCAAGGTGACAGCTCCCTCCAGGGCCAAGCACAGCTTGTTGCGGCTGCCAAAAAAGTTGGGCTTTTACGTGATCACCATCGGTCACGGCTCAAAGTACGAAATTCCAGGTTCTGAACGTAGAAACTATGCCCCAGGCGACTGCCACTTGGGCGAATACTACACGCAGAAGCCGCTCAGGGCCGCTGACCGATCGATGCAGGTCACATTCCTGCGTACCCTGTGGAGCGATACCTAGGGAGAATAGTGCAGATGGGCCAGAAAACGGGAGCCATGGACATGGCAGCCCTCATAGGCATGCCTACCATCTACATTGAGCACAAGACCAGCAGGGCCATCGACCGTATGCAGAAATGAACCAAGAACGTGCCGTGGTATCAGCGTACTCTCATCGACACGTCTCCATCCTTCCTGAGCAGGTGTATCGACAAACTCGAGTCTCTGCCAGAGACCGAAAGGTCCCAGCTGAAGCCACTGAAGCCAAAACTCAGCCGTCTGGCAATGCAGTACTATGCTTATCACGACATCATCTCACTTAAGCCAGGAACCAAGAGGCAAGACCTTTTGAAATATTGGAATTCCTTTCCCGCCGAGGGCTCTCAGCAGCTGGCCGCCATCGAGCAAGAATTGGCTGGCTTGAGGAATGCAAACAGCGAATACAGCACCACCGACTTAGACAACATCGCAACCAACCTCCAAAGCCTGTGGGAGGAGTATTCGAAGTCCAGTGCTCTGACCCCAGTCGCGAATACCGGAGGGGCCTACAAGTACAAAAAAGAGCCTGACCCACTGGCAATCCTACCGTATCTCAACCTGTCGATGTGGAAGTCTGGAACCTGAGTCAAGGAACACAACACGAAAAGTCTTTTATTAGTTCGCGTGGGCATAGAAAAATGCTCAACTAAGATTGTGTGAATGAGCGAACGAACTAACAGATACACCCAAGGGGATTTCATCCGGATCAATAACCCTCTCAGTAGTTGCAGGATATCCTCTCCCTCCCATATATCTAGCTGTCTCCTTGCTCAGATAGTGATTGAACAGACTTCCTTGCTACAACGCCAACTGCGTGATAACTTTGCCGTCTGATCCGGAATAATACCGCTTCCTCAGTCCTGTCCCTAGAAACGCAGCACGATCGTGAAGCCATCTGATCATCGCCTCGTCCTCAGCATCCGGAATTACCATTACCTCCTCCCCATCACCCCTCTCAAAAGCATTTACCTGGCCCAAAGCAGACTCTGGGCACACTATAACAGAACTCGGCACCATGCCCATTATAGGGCGGTTTTCCAAGGGATAAGGATTCCGAAGAAGGTCCGAGTGCACCGCAAGGCTTCCCAAGACCGACTCGAGGAAGCTCCCCACTTTTCCGGCAACGCATGCCTCATGGAGTCTCATCTCATCCTCTCCCCGTTTAAAGTATTCTTGGTATATGTCTCGAAGCTGCATCCGTTGGCGTGCATCCTCGCAGTTCATGAATCCGTAGTCCACCACAACGGCTCGGAACGGATCAGCCACGTTCATGCGTGTGAATCGCTTGAGCTCCCACACGCTCTGATGCCATTTCTTTACAATGGCCATGAAGTCCTTGAAATTGCGCATGCGCAGGATTCGGTCCGCAAGCCCATATTTCCTAAACAATTCCACCATTTTGGACTCCACCATGGCATTCCAGAATTCATCAAACGAGCATCGCTCGACAAGTGATCCATATGCGGAAGCGATTTGCTGTTCTGATTCGGGGCCCGCAGCTGTACAAAAGCCCAATGAGATCCAGTTGTCCTCATCCACATCGGGCTTGAATCCATTGCGGATCTGGGCGTAGAAGACAAGCGCGTTTCGCTTTTCTAGAGGCTGAAGTTTGACGATCGGCACCTTTTGTTCGTCAGGACTTAACAGCTCCCTCTGAGCCGCCTCGAAGGTAGCAGCAAGGCCCGGCCCCTTGCCTTTGGTTCCAAATCCCTCCTCGCTCTTCAGCCACTGCATGTCTCTCAGCATGCCAGGGTCCCTAGTTTGCAAGCATCGAAACGTAAGCATCTCTTTAAGCCTGTCCTGCTCAACCGCACTGCGCAGCTCGTCCTCGTCAATGCTCCAGTTGACTACAAGCCGGCGGTAAAGCTTGAAGAGCCTCCACCGGTCATGCCCGGAAGCAAAGTACATAAAGCCGTACTTGTTCGCTGCATCGTCTTCAAGGGGAAACTCGTTTGCGTGACAAGCGAGCACCAAGTAATCCGTGGCGTCGATTGGTCTTCCCAAGCTGCAGGAGAATTTGTGTCGATGCCAGTCGGAACGGTAGCAATCGAGAGTACAGTGGGCGGTAACCCCACACTTTTTACAAATATGGGCGAGTTTGCAGGTGGCTTTGCAGAAAGCGCAGACTGCTGGACTAGCAGCATCGGCTTTCTTTCCTTTGAGGCCTCCAGTATTAACATTTGGTGCACTGGCGCCATCTCGTGGATGAGAGGGCTTAACAAAGCTTCTGTCGTTGCTAGGAGTCATGCTAGCCCATATTAGCATCGAGGGTAACCAAGGGCGAACTATCAAGCAAATCTCGACCACTTACTTGGCTTCTCTGTCGCGCTTTCGAAACATAGCCAACCACTCAGTCTCTCTCGTAAGAAGTCTAGGGTCCTCAACCATGCTATTAAAAAGCGTCGTCTTCCTCGCATAGCTGGGCGGAACCGGGGCCGCCATCACCGATTCCTTCTCTGCATCGTGGTGAGACACGTCGCGCTTTATTCCTTCATCCCAAAGAATGTCTCTTAGACGCTGAACAGCCGTCTGTAGTCTCTCGGCTACCTCAGGGTTCGTCCGTAGAGTATGGGGGAATGCCCATTGCGAATAGCACTTCCCGTGGTTCCCTCGAGTTTCGAAAAAGCCTATTTCCCGAAGCAAGTGCCCGCAAAGAAGGCACGTCTTTTTGCTGACCCCAAGATACGGGAAGACTTCCGAGTAGAGACCCTTGCGGCCAAGAAGGTAGGCCATCAGCACCATCTCGGCATGGAGATTCTTGTGCTTCTCAACTTCTTTCTGGAATTTCGGTTCTA
Source organism: Mytilinidion resinicola (assembly GCF_010093595.1). Classification (NCBI taxonomy): domain Eukaryota; kingdom Fungi; phylum Ascomycota; class Dothideomycetes; order Mytilinidiales; family Mytilinidiaceae; genus Mytilinidion; species Mytilinidion resinicola. The sequence continues at coordinate 440,608 of NW_022985442.1, forward strand.
GCTGCGGTGTGAGCGAAAAGTCTTCCTTGGGTAACGCCCATGTCTTGACTTTCCTTGCCGGGAGACTATTGAGCAAGACGATTTTAACATTGCGAAAGCCAGGGCATTGCTGAGCGACATGCAAAAAAGCTTCTGCACCTTGCATTGGCCTTCGAATATGCGCCAATTCCTCCACGACGCGACGAAGCTTGTTGGGTGTCAGGTTGGCCTTCAGTTCCGTGTAAAAGTCCGTACTATAGGATATGGCCTCAACATCCCTGGCAAAGTCGTGTACACCTAGATGGCCAGACACAACGCCATTACACGCGCCGTCTTTGAAGAACTTCAATCCTGTGGTCCCCTTTTCGACAGACATGACAATTTTTGCGTGGTGCCGAATTCTTTGAGCGTAATAATCCACCAAGGTGCTCTGCAGCGCTGGAAGCGGGTGAGACTCGAAAATGTCTATGCAAGAAGTCAGTTGTATCAACACGGGAAGCAGGTTTTCGATAGAGACACCGACCATCAGCCGAAATTCTCTCGAGCACTCCGGCCAAGTACTCGAGCATCTTGACATCCTTGTCCGACCAAGTTTTCCCGCCCGAGGTCGAGTTTCGAGCAGCCACAATAGTCGCCTCCCTCTCACTATAGATCAACGCCGTGCTCGTGATCAATGAAGGGTCTTTCCTATAGCAAAGTAGCTCGGCGAGTCGGTCGAGAAAGTCCTTTTTAATTCCCGTGTCGCCATCTAGGGATGGTGGAATGAGCAGATTGGTACATTTTTCGTCGTCAGTCGACTCATCCAGATCATCATCACTGTCCTCGGCGGAAGAAGAAAGGGGCACCCTCTGCTGCTGCTGCTGGACTTGACACCAGGCGGCCAGGGTGGTTATCTCAGACTCCAGGTAGGAAGGGAAGCTCCATTCCAAGGCGTCGCTAGAGGTTGGTGATACTGGAAGTGCAGGAATGACGCTGACGCGGGCCATTGCGATTCGTTTCCCCTATCTGAAAGGGTACCCCCAAGAGTAATGAACGCCGAACATCAGGGGCGCGATGGATTAGGTATCCTGTCATTGATAAGAGCTCCCATGATGTTGCTGTGCGTGGTACAACATGAAGTGCGGGGAGGACACCGCATGCACTTTGTGACGCGATGATTGGAAGATACCACCAAAAATGTTCCATCTGCTTCCATTATTTGCTATTGGCCCTTACGTATGGTTTGCCGCTGTAGATTAGCCTCGGGATGATTTGCAGCTCCTGCGCTGAGTTGTAAGCCCATGAAACTATATTTCTTGGTGGGGTTGGCGTGCGAGTCTCTTCGAGCACTTGGCCTCATGGACTTGGCCGTAGAACAGCAACGTCCCTGTACTGCGATATATTGCAGTTTTTGCCTCCTAGGGGAGTCGGTAGTATCCGCTCTAGAATAAGCAAGATATGGTTGAGGTGTTTCTGGATAAATTGCCTGGAGCCATTATTAGCTGCGGCCTTTGCTAGGGGGACAACATGCGACGACGACAAGCATGACCATGGAAGCTTACAACAGGTTCAGAGTAGTTCGCGATCGCCGAGCTCGCAGCCATGTCGATGGAGGAGCGGATTGGGGAGGGCAATGCTACGCGCTGCGACCGGGAGTTCTAGGCCTTACCTACCTAGGTACGTTTGCTTTGTGGTGGCGCAGTCGAGCTCAGCCTCCCAAGAGTCACAACTTCAACGCGGGTCAACTTCTCTCCAATATATCCACTTCAGCTATCATGGCATCTGTTCATCTCGAGATCCAGTCATTCATCTTCTGCATCTGCCATCTGCAGTCGTCATTGCTCGAAACATGTTTTCATCCGTGCTTTCGCACCTGCCCAAATACATGAACTGGTTGTAGCCTCTTGATAGATATCAGGAGGACGAAGCGCTGTTAAGTTGACTGCATCGAGCTCCAGAAAAACTTTCTAGGGTATCTACCTTCAGAAGCACTTGAGTGCGATTTCCCTTGCAGAACACTTACCTTCAGAAGCACTTGAGTGCGATTTCCCTTGCAGAACACTTCAGCCACGCCAATACCAATTCGGGCAGATATTTGAGACTTAGTTCAGCGTCGAGAGTCAGTACTGTCTAGTATGGCTGCTCCTTCGACCACCGAAAGTCCCGCGACAAGTCCTTATCAAGCGCTTGACGATCAAGGTTCTGGTAAAGATGCTATCCGCCTTCTGCAAATCTTGCCGGGCAGTTTTGACGATGACATTAAAATCGAGCTTGAAACCCATTCGATTGAAGAACCCCCTAAATACTATGCGCTCTCATATTGCTGGGGTCACGACATATCAAAGACTCCTGCAACTGTCAACGATTACCCCCTTCAAATTACACAGAACCTCGAGGATGGGTTGAGACATCTGCGATCCCGAACGAAGACTCGGACGATCCCGAACGAAGACTCGGACCTTATGAATAGACGCCCTGTGCATCAATCAGAACGATATGGAAGAGAGGAGTCAGCAGGTCCAGATAATGGGTTCTATATACTCGAAAGCTGCCAGGGTGATTGTTTGGCTCGGACAAGCTACGGATGGTAGTGAGTATGTGATGCATTGTCTTAAACGTGGTAGAGTGAGGACGAAAAAAGTGCCGTATTTTTTGCACTACTTGGCACTTCTAATGGAACGGCCCTGGTTCTATCGTGTATGGACATTACAAGAAACGCTCCTCGCATCAAGGACCTCATCCTCATGATTGGGTATTAGTGGCAACCATTATCCTATTTCATCGGTTTCGTGGTACAAGATAAGGTCGCTGAGACGCCTTTCGAGATCTTCGCATCTGCTAGGGATGACATCAACTCATTGCCTTTGCATTGGATCGAGTTCATTGCCAAAGAAGACCCAGCGGATGTGTTGAAGCCTAAAGCAGAACCCATTGACGGAGAGAAAGCCATTCTAGACAGTGTCGACTCTATACAACGAAGACTTGTCAAGATTTTGTGGCTTATCGACACACTGGACAGCCATGGTAATCCCGGCACATTCGAGAAGGTCAACTTGACTCACTATCTCTACTTCACCCGTTACCGTCACGCTACCGACCCCAGGGACAAGATATACCGCCTCCTTGGTATTTGCTACTTTTCGAAGCCTGAGAGGACGCTCATACCGGACTACGAAAAGCCAGTGAGCGACGTCTTCTCGCAAGCTATGGCCCTAATAGTCAAGGAAGCTTTTGTGTATGGCTACCCCAGCATGCCACTTAGTACTGGAGAGGAGCGCTTAAATCTCGGTCTTCCAAGCTGGGTGCCCGACTTCACATATACAGACTACCATCGATTCTCCGCAACAACCGTCCAGTCGAGTTCCAACACATCAGAGCTGAAGCATACAAATGAACCAAGGGATCTGTGCCCAAGCTCGGGCCCCAAACTCGATTATTTGCCTAACTCAGCAGCGGTTGTGCGCTTCTCGGATGACTTCAGGGTGCTGTACACCGTAGGAACAAGCCTGGGAACGATAATAACGAGTCGCTACCTGAGCTTTCCACAAATAGACGACGCAGGAGACGGCCTAGAGTTTCTGATGTGTTTATACGATCTCTTGGACTCGAACCATGACAGCGTGACCATGACGAAGATTCTGAAAGCTCTATTTGGCCCAAACAAAGATGGCGCCGACGCTTGTATAGAGGAGTTTGTGGACAACTTAAACAGTACCAAGAGGACACGAGTGTTCCTCTCGAAGACCTCGCAGAAAGCATCATGAATTGGTTTGAAGGCCCCCATAGTTATCCAGGTCGAACCCTGTTCCTCACAGATACCGGAAAAATAGGCCTGACGATAGGGGAGCTAACGGTTGGAGATTTCGTTGCAGGTCTTTTTGGCGTCAACTTTCCCTTCGTCATGCGCAAGCGCGAAGGCGGCGACGGCTATACGATGATCAACGTAGCGCATATGGCGGATCACAGCTGGGGCCATAACTTCCCCAAATTCGGCGATGACTTCGACGGAGACTTTACGAAGTTCGGGCTTCAGGACTTCGCTATTTATTGAAAGCCTCTCGGGAAGTACGGATGACCTTCCAGAAGAAACTAGCATTGATAGTTGAGCATGCTCAAGCCGGCGATTACTTAGGATAACTGCTTGCATGTACCATTGCGAGAAGCGGCGTCTTCTGCCCGCTTCCATTATCTGGATCTGCTGGATTCTCTCCTCCAAGCCTTGTTGGTTCCTTGGTCAATATATATAACATCTATCCATAGACGAACGCTCTTCTATTTGCCTTCCATATCTCATATTCAGTAAAACGCTCGAACACAGTTCTCCGCGGCCCCCAAGAGGAAGAAGTCACAAATCACGGACACTGTGCCTGGTAAGCATACAATAGCAATCTGGGATTTTCTATGTAGGCAGTTACTGTTAGTTCTACGGCTGCGATATGCAGTGCTCACCCAACGCCGCCAAGGCCAACAAGCGCTGCGCGCGCTGCAGGTCTCACGCAGATCCGCCGTATTTTCGTGAGGCTGTCACGACTGACGAAGTCGGAGTCGCGCCGGAAGGGGACCGTTGGGTTTTGGGGGGAGCTGCATGGCAAGTTTAATGTGCATAGAGGGTATCTTTGAGAGGGCTGCTCCTCGCCCTTTTAGCCAGCCAATATTTTCGGGGCTTTCAATGTCGATCTTGCAGGAGCGAGGAAATGAACCTGAACCTGAGTAAAGCCGCGTACTAGTAAATTCAAACATAGTCGTGCAGCTAGGAAGAAGGCCAGAGAAGTCTTTGTTTGTGAAGTCTTGCTTCTTGTCTCCTCGAGGTAGGACTAAAGCTCGGTGTGGATCAACAAGTAGGTCGATAACCATAAGTACAATGCCGATGGGAAGCCTGTCCAGCATAAGGTCAGTATATCGCTAGGCAAAGATTAATAAGTACGCACGTTAGGATTCCCTTATCAATGTTGCCCACCGTACTATCGTCTGAATACTTATCTTGATGCGGAGGGAGAAGCCTAATATCGGAAGGCGACTGTGGGTAACTGAAGAATGGTTAGCACTGTAATCGAAGAAGCAGATATACATTTACTGACACTGAGCTATCTAACGGGTTAATTATTGGTGGATTGACAACTCAATTTTATACGAAATTCGCGTGAATTGTGTCAGGAACAGAGCTCACGTGCCGCCGCATTGAGTAGCGGCGCATCGTGAGGCGCTCTCGGAGTCCACGGTTTATGCTGGCGTTGAAGGTGGATAGGTAGCGGCGCATGCCGTCCTTGACGACGCCAGCAACTTTAGGCAGAACAGCTAAAGCTGGCCATGACGGAGGCACTGGAAAGCGCGACCCAGATGCAGCGAGGAGTATTTATTAACGAGAGTTTTACTAACTGTGCCGATAACGTCTGCACCCGCTAGCTGCGCAGGGTAACGTCGATGTCCATATCAAACGGCGAGGCGTTGCGGAGTCGCTTTAGAGGTTGTAGAGAATCGGTGGGCAGAGTAGCGATGCGATTGCTATGTCGGGAAAGCTTTAGATTCGATCGAGGGAAGCGCGCGAAGAGAAGAAGAAAAAGCAGAATAAGAAGCCATAACTAGCAGTGAGAGTGAGGATACAGGACGCGAAAAAAATCCGACATAACCCCGAGTAGCGCGCTGAGTTTCGCCGACGCGTCTCTTTTCCACGACCTTTGCTGCACTCCATCAACCACTAAATTCCAGAGACATCTCCATTGACCACTGCTTCAACTAAGGTATTAGCGATTGTGTAGACATGCCTGCTATGATTGAACTCGACAGCGGTCCCATCACATACGAGGACGCGGTGGACTCTGAAGACAATGTTATCGACCAGCTGGCCTACTTCGATAAGACCAAGAAATTATTCGATAATCTTTGGCATCAGAAACGGTCGATTGAGGATCTTACCGCACACCACCTTGGTCTAGGCTGGAACGACATCTGTATTGTTCAAGACCGGCATGCATGGATCCGAGGGACCTTCAATATATGCATACCGGTCGAGATAAAGTCTGGCGGCAGATCTAGCACAGTCATCATGCGCTGCCCGATGCCACACAAGCTCGCTGAGGCTAGGTATTCTGGGACGGTCGACGAAAAGTTGAGTTGCGAGGTCGGAACGTACGCGTGGATGCAGGCCAATTCTCCTGACATCTCTATTCCTCACTTAGTTGGCTTCGGATTTTCAGACGGCCGCCATGTAAGACTAATTTATGCTGCTCATGTTTAAACCGTCTTAAGGCCAAGCTGATTTGGAACGACTAGTACACCCACGCGATTCACCGGCCGTTTTATGTCCGTTTTGCGCACATAGTCCGGCGCCATCTCTATGCCTTCCTCCGATACCCTCTCCTCTCGCAATATACCCACAACCCGACCATCTATAGTCTACATACAGGATATATGATCCTTGAATTTATAGGACCAAGCAGAGGGCAGATGCTCTCCGATTCGTGGACCGAGAGTCGAGAAGATTCAACTAAGAAGAAGAATCTTTTCCGAGGCATAGCTCGCCTGATGCTCTCTCTTGCTCGTGTCCCTCAACTAAGAATAGGCTCATTCCGATACCATGATGACGGCAGTATATCGTTGTCGAACCGGCCACTCTCCTGCTCGACCATCATATTAGAAAACGATGGGGCATCGAGGATAATGCACAGGAGTGATACGTATACATGCACTGAGGCATTTGTGTCGGATATGCTCACATTCCATGATCATCGCTTCCTTAACCAGTCAAACGCAGCGTATGACGAGGAAGACTGCCGTGGTCAAATGGCAGTAAAGACTTTACTCCGGACGCTTTCACATCATTACCTAAGGCGGGAGCTGCGCAATGGGCCGTTCATACTTCAGTTTACTGATTTCCACGCAAGCAACATTATTGTCGACCAAGAATGGAATATCACATGTCTCATTGACCTAGAGTGGGTATGCTCCCTCCCTGCAGAGCAGCTCGCAGTGCCCTACTGGCTTACTGGAAAGAAAGTGGACCAGATACGTGGGGAACATCTTCACGAATTCAACAGAGTGCTAGAGGAGTTTATGATCATTTTTGAGGAGGAAGAGCAGAGGGCAAAAGTAAGTAGGGAGCACGATACCTCACTGGCAAAGATCATGCATGACATGTGGGAATCAAAAGGAGTGTGGTTTTGGTATTGCATAGAGTCTGTGAACTCGATGCATCTTCTTCTTGAGCATCAGCTCTGTCCGAGGTTTTCGGGCAGTCTGTCTACGAAAGCTGAAGAGATCATATCGCAGTTTTGGTGTGAAGGCTCAGCAAGTGTTGTTGTAAAAAAGCTTGCCGAGAAGGAGGGGTACGACCAAGAGCTTGTAAAGCTTTTTATTGAAAGAGCGACTGACGCTAGTGGGGTAAGCCAGTGCATATAAGTTCGATAGTGAGGCAGACTAAATATATAGACCAAGAGATGAAGCTGACTCACATCATTGTGTCATCCGGACGAGGACATTCTTTCCACCTATCAGTTTGACCCTGTACCTTCTTTCTTCTGCTCTCCCTCCTCTTTCTTCTCTTCTTCCTTTTTCTTCTCTTTCTTCTCTTCTCCTCTCTCTTCCTCCTGTCCTCTCTGTTAGCCCTCCTTTTTGCCTGAGCCCTACTGCCAGACGATAGCACGGTTGACGTATTCATTACATTGCTACTTATGCCCACACTAGCCTCCTCAATGACTCCGCTGTACTCCCCTGAAGAGTGGGCACCGCTGTTTCTGCTCCCGGCATCAGCCATTGTGCCAGAATCCTGTGAATAGGATTGATTAACCAAGTTGCATAACAACACAGTCGTTGGCCTGCTCGTACCTTTTTGCTGAGGGACACTAATAGGAAGGTGGTATGTATAGAAAGCTTTTTCAGCAAGTGACTAGTGTAGAAAGACAAAGGTACGAATAGTTGCAGCCTGGTGTATTTAGCCCACCTCGTAAAATGACACACAAGACGATCACGATCTTCATCACCTGCATGCTTGTGTGCCTTTCTACAATTATCTACATAGAAGGGGGCGGAGGCGCCGCCGTTCGCCATGTAACCGGAGCTGAGCCTAGCCCCGTGACCCTGCTATTAGCTGACGGCCACCGCTCACCCCACCACAATACTAGTAATAACGGACAACTAAGGCCTTTATAGTAGGGGAGGGCTAATCGTACACCCCGTAACGAATAATCGTACACCCCCTAACGACTAATCGTACACCCCCTACTCCCCTGTCACTTCACCGCCTTCTGATTGGCTTAGAGGGTTGCGCCAGAGCTTCCGATTGGCTCGCTTCACTTGCTCACTAATTCCGAATGCTGTCTCCAAATGCGGCCACGTAGCCTCCAGCGCAGCCTATCTGATTTGTGCAACTGTGTATACGGCCGTACGTGAGCTCGTACGCGAGGCTATACAAATCAGCATAGCTATACAGCCTCTCCATTTTACAGTGCATCCTGCCGATTTGTGCAGCTGTATATACAGCTCGTACGTAAGGCTGTACGTGAGGCTATACAAATCGGAAAGGATGCGCCGTAAAACGGAGAGGCTGTATAGCCATGTCGATTCGTATAGCCTCACGTATAGTCTCACGTACGAGCTCACATACGGCAGAGACGCACGTGCAGATAGACGTAAAGGTGAATGTTCGGAGGCCTCCTGCCGGACCTCCGAGCCAATCAGAAGCGGTAAAGTAGGGGGTGTATAATCATTCGAAAGGGGGTGTACGATTATTCGTTAAGGGGTGTACGATTAGCCCTCCCCTATTTTTTTGGACGAGCTTAATTACCACCCCCTATTCTCTCCGCATCACCCCCCTTTTCTCTTCCTGCCACCCCCCCTACATCTAGCCTAGCGCCGGCCCGTATTAATATTGTTCCACCAATTATATTCACTCACTATTTGTGCTCAATAAGGAATTTACATCAACTGCGCACTCGTAATGCATCAACACCACGTCCTCTACATCACCACCCTCACCGCTATGCCGCTCCGGCCGCCCCCCTGGGGCCGCCATGCATCCGTAGATAAGGGCATGAAGTCCGTCAACAATTGGGCAAAGAAGGAAGGATACGCGATCGTCAAATACAATAATAAAATGGACAAGCGCACTCCACCTCAGGTGCGGAAGGTGCTTGTTTATTGCGATTGTGCGGGTATATACAAGCCGGCCAACAGGAAGAAGAACACCCGTACAAAGAAGTCCAATTGCCTTATGAAAGGAGCTTTCACGAGAGATCTACAGCTAGGTGATTGGTTCTTTGAAGTTGAGGTTTCTGTTCACAATCACGAGCCGTTCAATGCCAATAAGGGGACTCCAGCCGTACACCGAGATCTAGATAAGGATACAATTCAAACTATACACAATCAGCTCAATAGAGGCACGCCCGTTGGTGCTATCTTCAACAACCTACTTGCTAAGGGCAAGGATGTAACGATGCAGGACCTATATAATAAGAGATGGGAGTGGAAGAAAATAAAGCTTCAGGGGCTTACTCCAACTCAGGCTATACTCAAGGTGCTTAAGGAACACGGCGGCGACGACCCGGACGCTTATTACCACTATAAATACGAGCTAGATAAAGCAAACTGTGTTAAGTATCTATACTTTATGCATCCTAAGAGTGTTTAGATGTTCCAGAGGAATCCTAATATTATTCTTCTCAACTGCACCTATAAGATAAATAAGTTCAAGATGCCGCTTCTCTATATTAACAGTGTTACCAACCAGGGCAGGAACTATAAGCTAGGCTATTGTTTCCTTCCAGGAGAAGAAGAGGGGGACTACATCTTTGCAGTACGTAAGCTTTATCTTATATGCCAGCGCCTAGGAGTTTCGCCAGGCGTTTTTATCACAGATAAAGAGCTAGCACTTAAAAATGCGCTGGCTGAGTTCTTTCCTACTGTTCCTTAACTCCTGTGCAAATAGCACGTGCAGAAGAACATCGCCAGCAAGGCTATAGCTATCTGGAAGGACGATAAGTAAGCAGCAACTAATGCTATAGATCTACAGGATGCAGCACGTGCCTTTTAAGATCTAATAATAGCTAAGATTAAGGCTATACAGAAAGATTAAAAGAAATTTATTAACAAGCTTAACTTCTGCCTAGCAAAACCTATAGAGGATGAGTTTGTGGCCGCTTGGAATAAGATAAAATCAGATTATGCGCATAAACAACTCCTAATTAATTACCTTACTAAAGAGTGGTGGCTATATAGAAAGGAGATTGCTACGTATTATACTGGCCTTCTGCCGCACTTCGGCAACACTACAACCTTACGGCTTGAAGGTTTAAACGGCAGTATTAAATTATATCTTTAGATCTCGACAGGTGACTTATATAATATAGTTACACTACTATCTTAATATATTCACCGCTAAGGTGTAGAGCTAAAGGACCAGCTTGGCCGACAATGTAGAGCTCCTCAGCACGAGGTAAAGCTGCCCGAATTTAGTAAGGTTATTGGAAAAGTTACTGAGCAGGGCCTCCGATTAATCGCTAAGCAGATCAAGAAGGCTAAGGATAACAATTTTAACCTAATATGCAACAGAACATTCAGAGGGACGTACGGCATGCCATGCTGTTACGAAATACACAGAAAACTGCACGCTACATCGACAGCTGAGTATAAAGTTGTGCTAGAGGATGTTCATCAACACTGGTGGTTTAATCGTCCTGTTCCAAACGAGGTGGACCTTCCTGTAGATCCTCTCCTTCTTATTAAGGCTCCAGCAATTGTACAGCGTCGTAAAGGCCGGCCAACGGGCTCTGCTGCACCTCGTCAAACAACAGCAGGCCGTGGCCGTGGCAGTGGCCGTGGCAGTGGCCGTGGCAGTGGCAGTGGCAGTGGCAGTGGCCGTGGCCGTGGCCGTGGCCGTGCATCTGTATCTGTCAACTCAACTCAACGTGATCAATCTCAATTCGAAATTGATGCTCAACAAGATCCAGTGAGCGTAGCGCAGCGAGCACAACGGCGTGGTGGAGGACCAGGATCACGTGGAGGAACATCACATCTCCGGCGAACTCGTAAGACTACTGCTCGTGCACAACAAGAGCAGAGTGTTGCAAGTGGACAGGAACCAACACAATCGATGCAGATTGCGACACCAGCCAGCTAAATTACTATGGCAGGTGTCTCTACAGACACGCCGGCGGTCGAGAGGACTATTGTAGTATTCAACAATCCTGTACAGTTTATAAATACAGCACTAGACCTCTCCGCCGGATAAGTAGGCACCCTAACAGCGGCCCAGGGCTCTATTTCCTTAGTCCCTGACAGTTAAACAGCGCTTGAGGATGGCCCTCTGTGTACTCCTAAGGAAGAGGCTGTTTGTAGTAAAGGAGAATCTTTAGGTGTAAGACCTTAGTATAATAGTGTATACAGCGTTCCTTTCAATCAGCAATTAAGAGGCGGCTATCTAGGCGCTTTCCGCTTCTAGACTAGCTAGAGTAGATGGAGTGAATAGACTGTTGTTGTTGTATATATATACATCCTATGCGATTCGTGTATACATCCTTTCCGATTTGTATAGCCTTGCCGTTTTACGTATCTAATAAGCGAGTGAATATGATTGGTGGAACAACATTAATACGGGCCGGCGCTAGGCTAGATGTAGGGGGGGTGGCAGGAAGAGAAAAGGGGGGTGATGCGGAGAGAATAGGGGGGTGGTAATTAAGCTCGTCCTTTTTTTTGGGGTAATATCTAGATCCAACCTACTTCTTGCCAAAATCTCCAGATCCATCACCTAGAATCCCGATCCAACCCTGGCAAGGGGGCAACGCCATGGCGTTATTAGACCTTACTAGGCTCTACGCCGGCTTTCTATAGCGTTAGACGGCGCCAGATGATGGCTAAGACTAGATCCCCATTAATTACTAGTGAAATAGTTGGAGAAACGCGTCCCCCTGGCATCATCCTGTGTCTTCGCACCCTCCCTCCAACCTGGCAGGTTGGATTAGGAGATTAATGCAATTTAGCAGGTTGGGTTAAGAAACTAGCGTAAATTTAGGGTTGGATTGAGAAACCAGCGTAAATTGAGGGTTGGATTGAGAAACCAGCGTAAAGTAAAGGTTGGATTAAGAAACCAGTGTAAATCAAGGGTTGGATTGAGAAATAAGCGTTAATCAAGGGTTAGATTAAGAACTATGGGAGGCCGGACAGGTGCGTAGGTAAAAGCAGTGCGAACTCCACCACTTTTACCTACGCACCTGTCCTCAACACCACAAACGCGTTGTTATTGTTTTGACGCGGCCAGGTGGCTGCTGGCTAATGCGCGGCGGGAGGGCTAAGGCCTCAGCGCTACTCAACACTAAAAAGGCCGGCGCTGAGCTAAGGCCGCCACGGCGTTACCCCCCTGTCAGGGATTCTAGGTGTTGGATCCGGAGATTCTGGCAAGAAGTGGGTTGGATCTAGATATTACCCCTATTTTTTGGGGGTTTTTATTGAGGATCCTGGTTACATAGATACTAAAGTATACTGCATCCAGATTTCACGTTATTCTATTAAGTTTTCAAGATTGGCTGGATTTTTGGTGGGGTTTACTATGCAAACCGTGCATAAGCTGTCAGCATGCACAAGGTGTCGAAGACTTCTATTGTATGAGGCGGCAGGGCGGATAGATAGTCGTTCACCTTCCCACGTCCACTAACCTTAAGCCTTCTCTTCAGTTAAGGCGCATACGGGAATCAAATTGATAAAGATTCAGTACCCATCTTCCAATGGCATCCGCTCCAGATTGTGCGCAATGCCGAGCCTCCGGTCTCTCAGCCTTGTACGAAAGCAGCGACCCAATCCCTTTGCTAAACGTAGAGCAATCCGCGATTGTAATACAGCGTCTCCTCTTCGACGGTACTGAAGAACACGGGACTCGAGACTGCGTTTGTTGCGCGCAACTCTTAAATACAGCTTGCTCTCGGTATAGACTACAAGCTTCTCATATCAGCCAGCTAGGTGCGACTGAGCCGACGCTGTCCCTGCTCCGAAACTCATGGTTCCAAATACGGACGAAACACTACAACAAGACCACAGAAGTCTTTCGCGGTACAGACCATAACGACCGCGACGCCAGTCCGTTGCGGACTATCTGGGAGAAGGAGACGTTCAGCGTTTTGTCTTCTTCAAACGACGAACCAGGGGTGGGGGCCATTCATTACAGAGACCCGCGTCCAAACTTTCGAGTCATTGCCTCCTGGCTTGCTCAATGTGCCAACACCCACTCCATGTGTCGTCCCTATATCTCCGAGGGCATCCGGAGCATCAGCCTCATCGATGTTCACACTCGCAGGCTGGTACCATACCAACAAGAGTGCGACTACATGGCCTTGAGTTACGTTTGGGGCCACACCAATTCAACGACTTTCGACCGCACCGCCGTGCTTCCTCGAGATCTGCCGCTGACTATTGAACACGCCCTCAATGTCGTACATCGACTTGGCAAGCGGTACCTTTGGGTAGACTCCCTTTGCATTGATCAAACCGACATGGAAAACAAAATGGCTCAGATCGCGATCATGGATCTCATATACCAGGGCGCGTTCGCGACCATCATCGCTCTAGACGGTACGGATGCCAACAGTGGGCTTTCAGGAATGGGGCCAAAGGCAAGCCGAGTTCCGCAGGTCGTCGCAAAATTTGGAAGCTGTCAAGTAGCCTCGAGGTGCCCTTCTTTAGGGCAGCAACTCGAAAGTTCCCCCTGGATGAGACGCGGATGGACGTACCAAGAAATGGTTCTCTCCCAACGCCGGATCGTGTTCACGCAGCACCAAGTCTACTTTCGCTGCGATGAAATGTACTGCAGTGAAGACGCGGATGGCGGTATGATTGAAGGGTTTAGTAGGCTGTCCCTTGACAACCCACTGTCGTCCCCACGGCTGGATGAAAAGAACCACCGCGAGAAGATGAACTTATACACGTCTATCATAAGCTCATATGTCACTCGAACTATCTCACATGACACAGATTCATTGAACGCGGTTTCCGCACTTCTCAACAGCATGCAGAAGACAGTCTTTCCCGCCGGCTTCATGTACGGGCTGCCGCTCGTTGACCTCCGCTACGCTCTCCTGTGGTGCCAGTCTACCAATGGCATGTACGCTACGAAAAGTGTGCCGCAACCATTAAAGAGGCGCACTGAAGGCGGCTTTCCTAGCTGGAGTTGGGCCGCATGGGACATGACACGGCACATAAGCGTTCCTGCTCGGGCTACCGATGGGCAGCATCTCCAACCTCCCCTGAGCCTCTCGCTGCGCGGGAAGCAACTGCCCGTGGATTTAATATGCTGCGATCCCTCATACGCAACGCTGCCCGCCGCAGGGCAATCGGAGCTCGCTACATACTGCGCGAACGTGACTCGCGAGCTATGGCGGGAGCTCGAGGCCCAAGACCTTCTCGAGCGCGTCGCAGAAAACTTGGCTCCCGTGGAGACTTGCTTGCGAGTTTCAGGCGTCCTGCTCTCACTCCCTTGCTTCTCCATGGAAAACCGTGACGATGACGGTGTGCTGCCGTATTTAGACATCGATCTTGGATTTGACGCTGATGGCTACAGAGTGCTGGTGACTGATCACTGGAACCTTGACGTCCATGTCGAAAAGATCCTTACGTTGAACCAAACAACACAGCTTAGCTTTCTTCTTGTGTCGGTGCGGCCCATGGAAGAGTGGAAGCAGATGGATCTTGAGTTGATCTTGGTGCATTGGGAAAACGGAGTAGCGATAAGAGATGGATCTGTGAACTTGAGGGTTGAGGTAATTTGGATTCGGAGCTTTTGGCGTCAGGCGGATCCTACGTTTCGGCATTTCTGGTTTGGCTAGGACGGAGATTTAGAAAGAGGGATTAAAGGAAGGGCGGGCGAGCGAACGGAATCGATGGCCGAATGAACAGGAAGAAGATGGTAGAACAGGGTCTGCGTAGGTGGAGGAAGAAGCTGCCTCAGGAAATCCGGTGAAATTTCGAAGTCGTGATGAACTCAGGTTGCAGCACTACAACCTAGGATCAACAACTCATATGCCAGAAAGCTACTCTCCGAACATCAGCTGTAGAGAACCCAGCTGAAATCTCAGCTGTAGAGAACCGAGCTGAAGCCTCAGCTGTGCAGGGCTCATCTGAACTTACTAGCGCGCCACCCTGGGGGTGGCCCCCTTCCTTCCCCTAGTATATATACAACTAGCTAGACGTCTATAGAAATCAGAGTTCACATCAATTTCAACCTGAGTGATGAAGCACTAACGGGAGCCTTCGATACATTATCCAACCTGTCAAAAGACTCAAACCCTTCTAAAATTAATCTTTCTGCCTAAGCATCGATATCAGGTCATTTCAACCTCAAAACACGCATCCTGATTTACACCCTCGAAAATCCTGCATCCTTGTCGGAGCTTTCGGTGCGCCAAAAGTCTTCTTAGATCTTGACCGTCTTGCTCAAGCATCGATTTCAGCTCATTTCTACCTTCTCAAAACCGGCAGCCTGATTTACGCCCTATAGGATTTTGCTTCTAGTTTCAAAGTAGATATGAAGCACTCACGGGGTCCTTCGGTGCCTTGTCCCACGTAATCAAACCCTTCGTAGACCTCAACCGTTTTACCCAAGCCTCGATTTCAGCCCCTTTTTACCTTCTCAAAACCCGCAGCCTGGTTCACACCCTCAAAAATCCTACATCCAATGTTCAAAGCAGCGAGGAAGCACTAACGGTAGCCCTCAATGCACTATAAAACTAGTCACGACCTATCCAAATTGTCTACAGCATCAAGACCTTTTTTAGGATCTGAAAACTTGCAACCTGGTTTACGCTCTTAAGAATTTATATCCTTATACACCTTACTTTTTTACTCGTCAAATGCTTGTTTACTTAGGCGTTAATATTTTGGCAATTCCTTTTATTCTACTCTATCCGCCTATTGCGCTACAAGTGAAAACGGCCAACGGCTTGCTTCTCTGTCACCGCCCATATGAAAAAATATGCTCCTCTTAGCTTTTTTCTTGAAAGGGTTGACTTGGTGGTCTTTTTCTTCCCTTGGACATGAATTGTAGTTCGTACTGAATAAATGGTGAAAATAGGGTGCCAGCTGCATTGAGTATTGATTCCGATAAGTCCTCCCTACCGTCTACTAAAAAGCCCAGCGCACCCATTCAGCTACTTCCAAGCTCTCAAACACATTATTGCGGTTCTATGTCTCATTAGGATAAAGGTAACGTCGTTATGTCGTTGCCCTTCGGCGATCAGAGCCTAAGATCCGTGGGGGTTCCTCCTTAAAAGCCTCTACAACTGCCAAAGTAGCCGGAAGCGCGACTGTTTTCTCTGTAGCAATATTCCCTCCCCACCTGATAAGGATTATCACGAGAGGTCCTAACCCAGTTAAAGAGGCAGCACCTATTCCAAGGGCTAGCCGGCCGCCGTTGAGTACTGCGCCGCCTACAGTCCAAGTAGCGACACCCGCGATTGCACTGATGATATTCCATCCTCCTGGATCAAGTACATTCCCAACTCCTCTGAGAAGTCCGCTCGGCGCAGCTGGGAGGTTGAACGTAACGTACGGCCTGCCCCGATGTTTCAGGCCTTCGACATGGAACGGTTGGAGTTCGTCTGGAAAGTGTAGCGGTTCGACTATCGAAATGGAGTATCATGCTGGGACAAGGAGATGGAAGACGACGTGTTTTCCGTCATCGCTCTCTTTGATCAAATTCTTCCTCGCTTCCAGTATGAGGACGCACAGCTTATCCAGGTCGTCTGATTTGGCGCAGAACGTTGTGGGAAGCGGGTTCCGTCTAAACAGTCTCCGGAATGCCGGGTACCAGTCAGTGTCCGGGTGGTAGACGAAGAACCTGTGCTTGTCCGATGGCTGTTCTGTGGCCTCTTCGACAAAGTCATACACATGCCGGGCAAATCCGTCTGGACCACCGCTCCCTTGGACTTTTATACCATTCGAGTTCATCATCTCTTCGTAGATGCCGTCCAGCTTTGCTCCGATTTTCTTGAGCGCTTCTAAACCTTGATGTACTTCGATTGCGAGGCCGACGATAGCAGCTTGCGTGAACTTCATGTGATAGTCGACGCGATCAACTAGTGAATTGCTGATGATTTGAACGCCGTTGATACGTTTGGTGACAGCGTCCGAGTTCTTGGCTATTCTTTTGGCAGAGTCGGCAACTGCGGATGTGTTCTTTGCCGTGCGGCTCATATTCTCTGCCATGGACTCCGCTGTGGTCTCGAGTGTTGCCCCTGTATTCGACATAATGCTGGTTTGCTCAATCGCTGCCCATTTTTGGGTTTCGTTCAGTGAAACAGTGCTTTCCCAGACCCGTGTCTGGTCTGCAGCGAGCTCCGGGAGACGCTTTTGGATGAACTGCGTCTAGGCTTTAGCTGCACTCCCCTCGTGCCACTTCTTGCGAACTTCGCAAACTTTGTCGATAACTGCTCCCCCGGCTTGCGCAGTCTTTATACGCGGGTCCATAATGACGGATATTGCGGGAACTTTGCGTGAAAGAGTTGTGTAGAGCCAACGGGAAAGCTGGAAAGACAGGGGACGGGGCCCAGCGTTATCGGCGATGTACTTCAAGTCTACGTCATGGAGTTCGACAATCAGCATGAGATATACATACCTCATTTTAGGGCATCAGGCGATCAGTAACTTCGCTGCCTCATCCCAGGCTCTCCGCATGAATTACGGCACAGCTTTTCTTATCGTTGGTTTCTCGTGCCACATGGTGAATGCAATCGATTGGGCAAGAAGCAAAATGGGACTGAAGAGTACGGCGCTTACTGAGGCCGCCACTAACTAAGCCTCCTTCGATAGCCACTTGCCTCAAGTCTACGTATTGGATGCCTTTGGGCATAGCCTACAACGTGGCTGGTGCATAAACTAATGCGGACTCGTGAGCGTCTTACCGAGTCTAAGCCTGCGCGGCTCGGTCTTCGATAACGGCATGGAGGCACCAACAGCGGCGGAGCTGCCTCATAGACAAAATTTGTATTTGGACCCTGGGATGTGAAGGGCGCAAACCCTATAGTATTTCGACAATGCCTACACGAAAGGAGCCGAGGAGCGTCAACAGCAGAGGAGACAGGCTCCGCACAGCCACAGACATGACAGCCACAGGCTAGGCGTATTTAAATAATGTAAGTAATTATAACGCGAGGGATCGTTTCGCACTGATGATCGCTTTGATTGGATGTGCCAACCCGCATGGCGACTTTTGCATGAATTTGCGCACTACAGCAGACACAGGGCTTATAATAACTTCCCAGCACTATCCCGAGGTTCTGACGCTCGGATAAGACCCTGTTATTAGTATATAGATTGGTAAGAGCTGGATCGCGGGGTGGACTCGTAGTAGGTTATAAGAGAAAGCATCCTTGAGGGGTTTTTTGGATCTTCGCGTGTCTCACGTCGTGAACCGCTTTTGTGCTCTTTTATAATCAATCGTCTATCGTACAACTTATACGGACGACGTTCATTAATAGTCGCTATTAGTGTACAGGTGAAGACGTTAGCCGCTACAGGAGAAGGAAAACCGGGGAATTATACAATTGACAAAGAAAAACAAAGGGAGGAAGTGGGGGATCAAGAACACAGGGTCTACATCCGTCGAAAGGTATCAAACACTGATCTTTTTGTCAAAGAAGTCCTCGATAGACTCCCAGATTGCGTAACTTCCGGTGTCGAGCATGCAGCAGCCTGCCACATCATAATATGAGATCATCCCGCCCTTTGTAATGACTTGCTGATACCATTCTTCGTCAACACCCACTCCCACGTAGTCAAAAACAAAGGCCAAAGCACCCACACAATCTGTCGCTGGTAACCTCACG
This sequence comes from Mytilinidion resinicola, assembly GCF_010093595.1. NCBI lineage: Eukaryota > Fungi > Ascomycota > Dothideomycetes > Mytilinidiales > Mytilinidiaceae > Mytilinidion > Mytilinidion resinicola. Next base: position 459,363 of record NW_022985442.1, read on the forward strand.
GCGATGGACGCGGGTTCTGAGGAGGGTAGGGACAAATGGCCGAAAGCCTGCAATTTCGGGTGCAGTGAGGGGTTGTGCGCCTCGCTGTAGTGGCAAGAACAGGTTTGGATAAGAGCCGCGTGGAGGAGCTATGGCATAGGCATTCTGGCTAAGCGGAAGAGGTGGAAATGGAGGTGATAGGGCATGCGGAATGGCGGTTGGTTGAGGTTGTTTGACATGGCTGTTGGTGCTGAGAGACGCGTCTCTGGGTTGTGGCTGTTGCTGTTAGTACATTAGATGTATACTGAATCGAAGCAGTGGACGTAACCAGGACAACTCTACTCCTCACGCTCCTCCTCCTCTTTCTTGACCTCCCCCTCCCCTTGCCCCTCCCCCTCCCGAATCATCCTCTCCCTCTCCTCCTGAATCACCCGCACAAGTAGCGCATCCTCCACCTCGTCCGTCCGCCCCCTCACCGCATACACCAGCCTCTGCGCCACCTCCGGCTCCCTCAGTCCGCGTGCATAAACCCGAAGCATCGCCACCCTGTCCATTCCCGTAGGCCCCGTGGGGTCATGCTGCGCGTACGCGATGAAGCGCATGATCAGCTCACGCAGAGCTGGGTACTGCTGCTCGTAGACGACGCGGCCGGGCTCTTCGAGGAAGCGGCGGATACTGGTGGTGGTGTTTGTGGGCGTTGAGGTGGTCGAGGGGGGCTGCTTGAAGAGACTCGCGAGGTGGGTAGGAGGCTGTGGGGGCGCGGGCTTGAAGAGGTCTACGAGATTGGCAGGCGGTTGTGGGGGATTGTGGGATGATGCGGGACGGCTGGTAGCTACGGAGCCTCCGCGCTGGCTGCCGCCGGAGGTGGTGGATGCTGGGGCCCAGGCGTGGACGTATCGTGGGTCAGTGATGGGGGTGGGTGGTCGGGAGCCTTGCGGTGTTTGTTGGTCAGGCTGCGGGCGAGGAGGAGGCTGCTCTTGGTGCCGGTTCTGGCCTTGGCCTTGACCCAGGTTGCGGTTCTGATCCTGATTCTCCCAATCGTGTGGCAACGGGCTGCCCTGCGAAGCACCTTGGTGTGCAGTTGGCCGGCTGGAAGGAGCCGCTGGAGGGGCATTGGGGGCTCTGGCCTGCTGTATTTGCTTCGCAGGTCGGTAACGCAGGCCCTGTCCAGGCACGTACGGAGTTGAACCAAAGTCATTTGGGCTATTGGCTCGGACTGAATAGAAGTTAGATGAATAAAGATCAAGATAGTAGGTCCGCCAGTTGATCTACGGATATGATCCCTCCCACTGCTTCTCTAGGGCAGATTTAACATACCTTGCGTGATTAGCGACGCTGGCACTATGTCCGGGGCGTGTGGAGGAAGGAAGGGGTTCCTCGGCAAAGACGCAGGTAGTGGCAGGAAGGCCGACGCATTGGGGTTCATAGGCCCAGCTGGAGCGCCACTTGGCTGGGTGAAGTGGCCTCCCGGGAGCCCTTGCTGACCATACTGCGGTTGAGAGTACTGCTGCTGAGGTGGCTGGCCCTGGCCCTGGCGTCCGTCGCGGTTTGGGCCCCGGCGACCCTTTCTACCCTTCTTGCTATTTGAGTTATTGTTGTTGGAAGACATGGCTGCTGTCCTAGTCTTTGGTCAGTAATCGTAGATCAGGAGCTTGCTATGATGATACTGTTCGACAGACGACGCCGTACGGAGGAGCTTGAAGTACTAGCCCGATTCTGCAAAAAGAGTGTGCGGTGGACCAGGTCTGGAGCGTGCTAGAAAGTGGAGGATAACTTACGTGCTTCGGAGGAGTACACTGGCAAGGAGTGGAGGATCAGACACTGATCGTTGAAGCGCTGGTGATGTAGGTATGAGCTTGAGGAGCTCTAGCGTGTTGGAGAAATTTGTAGCTGTGTTTGTGGGAGGTCCAAAATAGGAAGCTAGCGCAAGAGCTCCAAACTTGTCACTGCATATCTGGTGACTAAGCGAATAGAGAATTGTTGAGAAGAAGTAGAGCTAGAGACCGCCAAAGAACGTGCTGGGATGGAAAAGCAGGTCTAGAAGCGTGAAGATACTCAGGCTACCATTCGCTGATGCCATGGAAGAGCTAGTGTGGAAGTGTACAGAAAATAAGATATGCCTACCTAAACGCTTTAGACTACAAGAGATACCTACAGATGTAACAAACAGTAACAAACCAGAACGCCGTGAGCCAAAACAGTACCCCAAAGAACCTCAAACCTGCCTACCTCTCGTCGTTGTCACACTCTTGTTCCAGCTCCTCTGCGGCATCCACCTTTTCGTCCTCTTCAATGACCTCCATCTCCTCCACCGCCCTCATCTCCACCGGGACCTCCCCCTTCCGATACGCCTCCCCAAACCTCTCAACTTCCAGCTTCACGCTACCAGCCGTCCTCTCGACCCTCACGTCTCCATTCAATACCTCCCCCTCGAAGCGCTCATTCAACATCTCCACCAGCTTCTCCATATCAATCTCCGGCTCCTTCCCCATGACCTCCGCAATACACTTCCTTTCCGCGAGGCAGAAATTATCCACCGCTCCCTTCGGCGGGTACGACGGGAAGACATACCCCGGCCTCTCATACAGCTCGGCATTTCTTCGCTGTTCCTTCCTCAACTGCGCAAGACTACGCGGATGCACTGTCGCCCCACTCGCATTGTACGCCTCCACAAACCCATCATCAAGACTCCTCATCGGCCTCTCATTCAGCATAGCATGCAACACCCTCTGCTCCCTCCACCCGAAATCATCCCTCGCCACAGCCTTCGCAGTTTCCGGCGGCACAGCGCCAACGTCGTACCACCGCTTCGCGCGGTTATACTCCGCATCCAAACTCGCCCGGCTGCGCCCCTCCCGTGGCTTCCAGTAGTTCCCGACCAGCTTCCCCTCGAAGCGCGCGTTGAAGCGCGCTTCGAGGTCTCTGCGGGCGCCTTTGCGGCCGCCCCTGCTCTCCTGCGTAGTGGAAGTGGAAGTTGATGTGGACTTGTCTTTCTCGCGCGCGATCCACTCCCGCTCTTCCGTCTCGTAGGGCACGCAGACTTTCCGCTGCAGCACCCCCGTGATCCGGCGTATGTTCTGCGCGCGGTCGATGTTCAGCTGGCGGATCGTCGCGCGGCAGCTCCAGTCGCGCGGGACGGGGTGGCGGACGACTACGGGAGTGTTGCGGGGTTCGCCGGTGCGTGGGTCGATGCGCGTGTCTAGGAGCTTTAGGACTAGGAGCGTGGCTTGGTCGAATGCGGGCCCGGGGATTGGGTGGCCGAATTTGTTGGTACAGCCTTTGGGGAGTTGGGGGGGTATGAAGCGGGAGCCGCGTTTGAAGGTGTGGTCGGCGAAGAGGGCGGGGAGGGTGTAGTCGTGCGGAGACTGAGTGGTCGTGCGGGCGGCCCAGTGGGTGTGGGAGGGCAAGTGGTATTTTGAGGCGTGGGAGGTGTAGGCGCCGCGTTTGCGTTTTGGGGGGTCATCGTCGTGGGGTTCTGGGGTGTTGGTGTCGTCAGTGGGCTCTGCGGTGTCGAGGATGGTAAAGAGTGGCTCTATCTCCTCGTCTAGGCCAGCCCAGAGCGGAGGGGGGACTGGCTGCTGTAATGGTTGTTCGGGTGGGGCTGGTGAGCTTGATCTAGTATGCTTTGAAGATAAGATTCTAGTGTTGGGGTCAGAAGAGACCCCTGGTGCTGAGAAGTCCCCAGTCACAGAATCGAAAGACAGGCGTGTGATTGGAGATACAGGCGGAGGCTGGATGCTACCTTGTATGGATATCTCCCCCTGTATGCGAGCCTTCTGGGTGGGAGGTCCAGTCTCCGCATCGGAATCCTCCTCGTCTTGGTTGCTTGTTGACGAGGCATCTTCCTTGCAAGTACGTCTCTTCTTTGGACAGGAAGGCGATGAAGCACAAGATATATCTCGTGGTTCTGAATTGGTCCCCTGAGTGGCAGTGTCTCCAGACGATATGGAGGAAATGGCAGACGCACGTCTCTTGGGGCGTAAGGTGAGGGAGCAGGTCATTTCGGAGAATGATGAACTATCTTAAGATGAGGACTTTTTCGGAGCAGGACTCACTTCCACAGCGTAAGCTGGCTAACTTGCAATAGTGATAGAAGGCGGTATGCGTAGGAAATGCTCTCAGGGAGTTCACGCAGGTCCTTTTAACCGGATAGCTACAGGTTGTGTCCTACGTTCCCTTGAATGGATTCTGAGCGTCGAGACTCTCACGAAGAGAGCTGTCATTATCTTTGAGTTTCGTGCGCCTAGTTGTTCTTTGAACGAGCAGACGACTACAACATTCTACGCCCAGCGAAAGACACATCGTGGGCAAAGAAAGCGTAAGACACTGAGTAGCTTGATAGACGCTGCAAAGCTGCTCGAAGACAGCGAGATATCGTTGTTCTTTTCAAAGAAGACGACTGAGACACGAGAATCGCTTCCGTTGTTTAGTTTGCAGGCGTACTGCTACGTGGGTAGAACAAGGGAAGGTGTCATAGCTCATAGACGAGAGACATTTGACTCACGATAAACTGGTAGCCTACGATAAACTGGTAGCCTACTCACGATAAACTGGTCGCCCACTCACGATAAACCGGTAGCCTAAGCTACAGAGTCACCAAAGTAGGGATATTCATGATAACCATGATGTAGAAAAAAAGTTCCATGGAAATGTTCATGAAAGGACTGTGCATAGAAAGCGGTTCGCTACTTCCCCGCGGACCTGAGTCGTGGATCAAATCGACATGAATATTATTCTAATAAACCTCTGTCGAAGGCACTCAACTTTCTCTTACACAGACAGACTGTTGAATCGTAGTAGGCCTGCGGAGGCAGGTTCCGAGAGAGAACCGCTGGATGACTCGAGATATGAGATTTCCAGTAGACTTCGAGAATCGGCAAGAAGAGCACAGAGATTTTCTCGGGACACTATACCGAGAAGCTTGATCGAATTGAGTCAGGATCGACGACCGGCACGGTAGAGAAGGGCCGAGACTCCAGTGTCCGTCCTCTCAAGGAGAAGCTTCTCGAGAAAGAAGCCAACAGCAGAGCGCCGTATTTCATCCAGATTGCCTAGACTGTGAGTAGGATCGCGACTGCTCAAATACCATAAGAAGAGGCCTTTGGAAAGATGCCAAGAAATAGTAGCGGAGTTCCAAGGTTGAGGTCGGAGCAGGCTTTGGTCACCTACAGGTATCGTGAAGCTTGCAGTCATGAAGTTTGAGCGAGGATTTTACGCGTCATTCCTCCTTGACTTGTTTATCCGTACATGTCCATATACACATGTCCATGACTGGGTCATATAAGACGCGTTATTGTTGAATAGGGATGAGTCGGTGAGCTCTCGCGATGGATTTTGATGAGGCATGAACGAGCACATGGCCGCCGCGCAATAAAGGAGGCATCCGCAGCAGCCGGCACCAAAGTAGTGACCTCCCTGATGGAGGATGGCAAAAGTAGATGTTCAGCAAGGGAGAGCGGCAGTTATTGGGGACAATGGCGATATTAATTTGCGGAGAAAAGGCGTGGATGCGGCCAATAATGGGAGGCCGTGATGCGCCAAGGGCGATGATCGAGCAAGGACCCTCTCCTTTCTGATAACGGCAAGCTTGACCCCTTCACGACCTGTCCGCCAACCCCCCCTCCTCCACGACTCACACTCCTTTGGCCGTCCTGTATATCTGTTTTAGCTGCATTGTCGCTCATTATCAGTACATACAAATCGGAACCAGCGAGCAAATCTCAAGGCGCCTGCATAACCTGGATTTAAGTTTCCTTCGGCCTTCGAGCTCCCACCCGACCCTCCTTTTGAAACACCAAGCCCGCCAGCACTGTTTGTAGCTGCATCACCACGCCTATTCTACCAGGCCCGGCGGCACGAGATACTCCGACCGACAGGACGACCTCGCGGGGTCGTTGTCTTGTGTAACCGCGCGCCCGCAGTCTTCACCAAAGCTCTCTCCAGGAGCTCCTTCCTCAGATGTTACTATATTGAGCGCGCATTATATATTCACCATGGATCTGGAGACTACCGATCCTGTCCATAAGGCGGCGGAGGCAGTAAAGCGCTCGCCGCGAACGCATGTAGACAGCCAGCCGCTACCCACCGATTCCATGGTCACCGTGAGCCTGTCTGAGTCGGACGCAAGCCAGATGATAGAGACAGAAGAGGAGGATACACGCCAATCACGGCAACCTCAGATCAAGATAGACACGCGGAGACTTTCATCACGACCATCGTCACAGGACATCCTGCGTGGTTCTACCTCGCGAGACTCCAGCCAGGACGCCACAATCACGCCCGACTCCCCGACCTTACGTCGAGACCCGCGGAGACTTAGCCCTCCTACAACACCGAACCGCAGTCGAAGCGACAGCAATGAGTCGGGTCGCAGTGTACAAGTGGACTGGGAAGAGTTGGAGAAGACAGAGGAGCAGGAGCCGCGGAAGAAGGGATCTGACGATGTATGTTCTCACAACCACCTAGAAATGGACATGGCTAACGTGTGCAGTCAATGGCCTTGCTTCTAGCCCGCCTCGAACAAGAAAACAACGCAATAGCCACAGACCCGAAATCCGGCCTCAAAGCACGGTCTCGCAGCCAGTCTCGACCACCTTCGATACATCAGCTGAAGAAGCTAGTCGCAGAACAAGATGGCGCCACGGTCCGATTCTCCCTGCTACCATCCCCACCACCGATGACCGAGCTCGAATTCTGGGCAGCCCTCGTCCGGGACTATCCGCAAACCATACAACGGCTCCCGACACTCACACTGAATAAGATAAGAGGCGGTATTCCAGCTCCTCTGCGGGGAGTGGTCTGGCAGAGTATGGCAGGATCGCGAGATCGCCTAATAGAGGACCAGTACGAGTCGCTGTGTGGACAGTCAAGTTCGTACGAGAACATAATCAACAAGGACATTGGCAGGAGTTTCCCCGGTGTTGACATGTTCCGCGATCCGGAAGGCGAAGGCCAGAAGATGATGGGACGGGTGCTGAAATGCTTCAGCTTGTATGACAACAAGATTGGCTACTGCCAGGGACTAGGCTTCCTAGTCGGCCCGTTGCTGATGCAGATGGGTGACAAGGAAGCCTTTTGCGTTCTTGTTCGGTAAGGCATCGATCTCTAAATGCTGGGATTACCACTAACTCTCTCCAGACTCATGGAGGACTACGACCTGAGGTCCTGCTTTCTCCCTGATCTTTCTGGGCTACATCTCCGAATCTATCAGTTCCAGCAATTGCTGAAGCAGCATATGCCAGAACTGTCAGCACATCTCGACGCTCTTCAGGTCGATGCGGCATACCTCTCCCAGTGGTTTCTTTCATTCTTCGCGGTCACATGCCCATTGCCAATGCTTTTCCGGATATACGATGTCATCTTTGCCGAGGGCGCGTCTGAGACGATCATGCGCGTTGCCCTGTCTATCATGAAGAGAAACGAGGAGAAGATATTAGCATCCAGTGAGTTCGAGGATGTCATGCAACTTCTGCTATCGCGAGCGCTCTGGGACCCCTATGGACGCAACGCGAGGTCGGCCGATGAGCTCGTCAACGACTTTGTGAGCTTCACCGGCGTAGTGACGCGGGACAGCCTGCAGGTTCTCGAGGCGGGCTTCAAGGCGCAGAAGGATGAAGGAGGGGTGAAGCCTGGCGTCCAAAAGACTGCGACGTCGTTCCTTGGTAGACTCTGGGCGCCAAGCAGCTCGTCCACCAAATCTGTTTCTCTCAGCCCGAACCTTTCCGCTCCCTCACGACCTGTTAGCTTTCTTCGCCGGACACCATCCAAACAAAGCATTGCATCCACTCTCAACTCCGTTGAGGGAGGTTCAGACGCCAGTCACGCCAGCACCGCTCCCACAGAGACATCGAGTACCTCTCGAGTCTCATCGGCAGACGCGCTTTCCATCAAATCAACTGCAGAGTCTGTCGCGCCATCAGTCAGAATGACCGTCTCCAACAAAGACAAGGATCTGCACGGCCAGATCGAGGAGCTGCTGCTGCATATCAGCCAGATGCAAAAAGATCACACTTCACTAACCGAGGAGCTCCAAAGGGAGCGCGAAGAACGACGCGAAGATCAGCGCGCTGTCCGCACTGTTGTTGATCGTATCAAAACTATGCACCCGTCCACCTCCCACCATCACCCTAGCCACAAACGCGGCGCTTCCCTATCCCAACTCTTGACTGTCGGATTGGGCGGCTCATCACAGTCCCCCACAGTACCCGCCGACGTCGTCACTCTTGTCGAGGGCCTCGATACCCGCTTCCCAGCCAACAAATCTCACCGCCGCCAATCCTCCGCCTTCGAGACAAAGGAATTTCTTCGCGAATCCCTCGCCCGCACTAAAGAGCAGCTGAATGGCGAAGCAACCCGCACACATACCCTCCAACGCCAATTGGACGAGCGCGACAAGGATCTTGCTTCCGCGCAAGAAGTCATCCGCGAAACGAGGCACCGGCTTCAAGAATCATACTCCGAGAGACAACGCCTCGACAAGGTGGTGAATGATCTCCGCGCTTCCGCTCGCAAAGGCTCGATCCCATGGTCGCCTGCCGATACTAGCCCAGACAGCTCTACCCCTCCGTCTCTCACGAGGTCTGATACCGCTGACACGACCGCCTCGAATGTGAGTGTGGGTGGTTTGAGGGAATTCAAGCTTAACCGCGCTGGCTCGGTGAAGCAGCAACAAAATTTCGCGAAGCGCTCGAGCAGTCTAGCTACTCAATCCGTGCTTGCTACCGAGAACCACGCACCGGCCGACAACGAAGCACTTCTATTAGAACTAGTAACCGCGAAAACGTCTGAGGCCGTTGCACGGCAGGAACTGGAAGAGCTAAAGGGGAAGATGGAGGCAATGCGTAGGGCAATGACCGGCGGTGTGGGAAGTCCCGGTGGTAGTGGAGTGAGCCCCGGGCATAAAGCCACCCCGAGCGAGGTCAGTAGTGGGTTCTTTGGGGCGAGGCTGGCTACGCCGAGCCCAGGTAGCGTGGGGACGCAGTCGGCGCAAGCTGGAAGCTTTTGGGGCTGGGGGAAGAGGAGTGTGAGTACACTGGCTGGCGGAGAAGGCGTGGCGTGAGAAGGAGGGAGAACGGGGAGTAAGGGGGGTATACCCGGCTGTGAGCAGCCTTTTGTAGCATTTGAGTGTAGTTGTTGTAATATGAATTGAGATGTTTCGGAAGTAAAATCAAGGCTTTTGGGCTGTGTACTATTATTATATGGATGGACTTGATACTTCGCTGGGCTACCTCAAGCGGTAGCCCGAGTACGCGGACGGGACGTGCAAGATGGCGCGCCCGCGTTTCATGATCACGTGCATTTGTAAGGTGGCTTGTTATCAGCATCGTAACTGACCATACTAATGGACACCTTGGACTACAAATCCAAGTAGAATTGGAAGATATTGACTATGTGTCGGTGCATTAGGTGCATCTTCAATGGCTCTATATCACGTGTCTGATCCAGCCCCACTGAACTCCCTTAAGCATCGTCAGCTTTCCAAGGTTTAACACGTCTTCGCAACCACCAGAAGTCCTCTAACACATCCATTAAGATAAGATTAACGCGTCAATCCCTGCAGTATATGTCCCAGACCATAGATTTCAGCATCATCGGGATGATCGCGATTCCATTGTCTGGTCTGCGGCCTCGCTACGCGCTGGTCGATCCGCCAATATGGAGCTAACTTCACGAGTCAGCCATCATGGTGATTGAGGTTAGTGTCGATACAGTTTCTTTTCCGCGCCCTGCATAAAGCTGCGATCTACCCCCACTTAATTTTGAGCTTCGCTGCCCCTCAGGTTCGTCGTCGTGGGTTGTGTGAGCAGAATCACGTATTCCAACGAAAGAGCTCTCTATGCCTGGATCTTGAAGCTTGCATCTGCATTACCGTCTCAATATTGCTCTATTCCTGTCCTTTCAGCGCTTGATAGCGCTATACCCTTGAATTGTCCTCCATTTTCCCCATCCTCGCGCACCTCTACCCGCAATGGCCGACGAAACCACCCCCCTCCTTCCGCGAGTCGACGACCCCAACAGCATCCACCACCAATTCTGCACCCTCGTCGGCGTGCCGCCCTCAAACATCCGCGGCAAACGCCCAACGCCCATCCCCAGCTCGCTGTACGGCCGCGCGCTGCACCGCCGCCGCACGCAAAACCACACCTACATCTTCACCGCGACGCTCTCCAACACGCTGCTCCTGACCCAGGTCGTGTTGGGCGCGACCCTCACCGCGCTCGGCGCGAGCCAGAGCTCGCACGTGCTCATCACGATTTTCGGCGTCCTGAACACCATCATCGCGGGCCTGGTCGCGTATCTGAAGAGCCGGGGCCAGCCGATGCGCGCGCGCATGTTCAGGGACGAGATGGATCGGGTGGTGGACGAGATCGAGAATAGCGAGGTGATGTGGTTTGGGATTAGTAGGGGGTGGCATGGGTATGACGAGATTGCGATTGATGATGATGTGAGTGTGCGGAGTGAGGTGGCGCGGTTGACGCGGTTGTATGATAAGGCGGTTAGGAGTGATACTATGAATGATCGTAAGTTGGGCTCGCTTTTATACTTTTTCTTTTGGGCAAGGGGGATGATTGCTGATTGGGGATGTAGCGGATATGTATATGGGTGGTGTTGGCGAGGGCGGGAATGCTGCGCTGAGAGCGAGACCAGGTGCACCAGGACAGCCTCAGCAGCCTGCTCCGCCGGCTCCTGTACCAGCTCCTGCGGTGTCGGTGGGTGGGGCACCAGCTGCTTCGCCAGTGTTTGTGATCACTCAACCTCCGGCTGATGATCCGGATGCGAGTCCAGCTACTGCGCCGCATAAGAAGAAGGAAGACCCTAAGGAAGCTCCGAAAGAGAACCCGGTAGACGATACGAAGAAGGAAGATCCGAAGAAAGACGACCCAAAGCCGGATGATGCGAAGAAGGACGAGCCAAAGAAAGAGGAGGCAAATGGGACCAGTGATGCTGGAACACCGTCGGAGGGTTCCTCGAAAGGAGCAGATAAGCCAGATACTGCGCCGGCATCGTCTTGACCCAGGATGAGATAGAACAGGCGGCCATGGTGAAGCTTTTGTTATATGGATGATAGCGTTTGTGATTCCCCGACGAACTTATCTAATTACTGATCTTATCTTTCTCCGAATGAATCGTTTGGAGCACGCGTTGCAAGCAATACCTTTTGGTGTCTACACTGAGCTCTCCCTTCTGTTTCTTTTGCGTGTATGGTAAGAGAGCCCTTGGCAGTCTGACAGTGTCAGCACATAGGCAGTATTATCGTTCTCGGCACCTGATTTGAGGTATGTTTGGTGTTGTACATCAATAGGGTGAAGCAAATCACTACGCTAACTGACCCCTGTCTATCCACCTTCACCATGCGTGTATACGTCGTGTGAGTCGCTACCTTCACTTTTACTTCATCTTCTTCATATATCCACGAGTTGCTGCTGCTTCTTTAACACTGTGTCTCCTTTCTCAACACTCGCTGCCCATCTAGCTCTCAAATTTCAACTTCTAGAATAACGCCTCCAAAATGTTCAACACCGCCGCCTTAACAACCACCTTTCGCCGCGCCCTCACCAAAGACAAATTCACCTTCACCCCCTCCACCGACGCCCCCAAACTCCTCGGCAGGATCATCTTCATCACCGGCGGCACCTCCGCCACCGGCCACTCCACCCTCCTCCACCTGTGCACCCTCTCCCCGGCCGAAATCTACTTCTCCGGCCGCTCCCACGCCGCCGCCACCGCCCTCATCGCGCGCGTCGCTGCCCTCGCGCCCTCCGTCGTCCTCCACTTCGTGCAAATGGACATGACAGACCTCTCTTCCATCAAAACCGCCATCACCACCAAATTCCGCAACATTCGCCTCCACCTCCTAATCTGCTGCGCCGGCATCAACGCCAAAGACACCCTCGCCATAAACTCGCTGACGAAAAACGGCTACGAGCGCAACCTGGGCGTCAACCACCTCGCCCACGCCCTCGTGCTCAAGCTCCTGCTGCCCACGCTACTACGCACGGCCGCCAGCCGCCCCTCGGCCGACGTGCGCGTCGTGGTGCTCACGTGCCCCCAATTCCGCAACGCCTCCACTGTTTCTCTCGCGAAAGCGAGGAGTATTACGGCGGAGTATGCGAATAGCTATGCCGAGAGCAGGTTTGCGGCCGTGGTGTATAACTGCGCGCTGGCGGTGCGCTGTAGGAAGATTACAGCGGTGACGGTGCTGCCGGGGGGGGATTTGGGGAGTGTAGGGAGGAGGGCGTGGTGTGTGGTGGCGGGGGAGGCGGCGGAGGAGAGGGCGGTGAATGTGGGGGGGGGGGGGGGGAGGGGAGGGGAGGGTGGGGATTGCGGATGTTTATGGGCCGGTTGGGGTGGTGGAGAATGTGGAGTTTAATGTTGGGTTGATGGATGAGGTGTGGGAGTGGACGGAGGGGGAGCTGAAGAGGTTTTGAGGGGTTTGCGGGAATAGGGGGGGTTTGATGGGGACCCTGAGGGTTTGATTTTTTGGGGGGTGGTGGAGAGGTGCGAGAGTGTTGTGAATTCGGCTGGCCTTTGAGAGAATAGGTGGAGCATTGGAGGTCTCCCATTGGAGCTAGTACTTGTGACATGGCATCAAGGTGCGTTACTGATTTACAGTCTGTTTACAGCTGATTTTGTGAAGTGATTAAGATTAGATCTCGAGATGATGAGTTTGCGGGTACGTGGGAAATTGTTAAAAGCCTCCTAATGGGATGATAATCTTATGGAGTTCGAAAGAAGTCTAAAAGCCCGTGAATTAGGCTTGGCTTTATGAGTACGCAAGGAGCGTTATCAGCGTCATACTAGAGCTAGTGTTTGGGAAATAGCATTAAGGTGCGCTATTGATTTACAGTCTGTTTGAAGTTGGCTTTGCGAAGAAATCAAGATTAGAGCTTGAGATAATGAGTTTTTAGATACGTAGGAAGTCTTGAAAACATCCTGGTGAAATCCCAGTCTCGAGGCGGTTAACAGAGGTCTAATAGGACGTGAATTAGGCTTGGCTTTGTAAGTACGCGGAGAGTGATGATAGGCTCCTGATTGGGCCAGAACTCCGGAAATGATTTTGAAGATACGGGATTATCTTAACTAGCATTGCGAAGGGAGCAATATTAGACATGCGCGCTTACTTTAAGTGTAGCTGCCTGCCAGGTTCTGAAGGCGCTCAAAGGTCTGTGTCTTAGCAGCATGTCCGCTCACATCTTCAGGATGGCAACGCCTACAGCCAACGACGAGCTCTGAAATCTCTTGATAGAGATATTCGAGTTTATAAGAAGCTCCTCAACGACCTGCTAGTTGTTGTCGTCAGTGTGGCTCTCAAAACAATTCACTGGCAAAAAAAGATCACCCTCCTGACCACCACGCGAATCGAACTCCAAAAAAAATGCGTAAGCTCACTTTGATAAAGCGTGTCATCCTTAGTGCAGGGGCCATGCTAATCTTCTCTGTGTTGTTACGATGTGACCAAATGCCCGAAGGCGGAGTGCGTTGATTTTGCAGCAAATATATAAACTCTATTGTCCTAATCGCTTCCACACCAGCCACCAGCCACCAGGCTGCCACACCACAACAACGTCATTTGCACAGTTTCACCAAACATCTCCCACTCGAGAGCCCCGTAACCCCGACACAATTAATGGGGAGCTCTGGCGCCTGCGGGTGACAATTTCATCACCACCCACCAAATTGCGACCCAGAGACACGCATTCACTGCACCACTCCACCTCTCAACCGCGCGCCACAGTTCGCCGGCTTGCATAGCAGCTCCTAGGACGCCTGAAGTATTCAAGCCCACTCCCACTCCCTCATCGCCTTCTTCCTTTCAACATCACACTCTCCACCACCATCGCAGTTGTACCCACTCTCCAAACAACAACACCGCTGACAACAATCCCAGTTACGCTAGGACTGTAGCACCTTCAATCCTCACTAGCTTGCCCAGGAATTCAGTTCTTCCAAGAGCGGATCGAGTACTTGAACTCGCTCCTAACCCTCCAATTCCTTGTTGCTCAATCACACCTTCTACGACCACCACCGCTGTACCCACAGACCCACACAGCAAAGTAACAACAATGTCGAGTCTACCTCCTCCACCACCATCACCAACACCTTCGGTCGAGGAGCCTCTGCAACGCTCTGATCGATCAAGGAATCCTCCGCCTCCCTTCCCGCCACTCGATCCAAATCATTACACGTCTTGGCTCAGACCTCGCCGAGGCCCCAAGCAGCCCAAGTCCACCTGGGAGCCTCGCAACGTCACCGCTGACAACGCCGGGAGGCAGATGGCGCAGTTTACCGCAACCTGTGGCCTTGGGGAAGTGCTGGTCGAGAAACTCACAAATCCGTACTGCCGTGGCGTCGAGTACTACGATATTGGAGACTACTGCCCTCCCGCTGGTCCAAAGCCTAAGCCCTTCGAGTATCCCCAACACACGCCCGCCCTTGCTCGAGGCTACCTCGCCATGGCTCGGATTCTCATCCCAGCTGCGATCTCGAGAAACAAGGCACTCATCCGCGAGGCCGCCGGGTTCGGCGAAAATCCTATTCTCAAGTCCGATCTTCGATGGAACAACCTTATCGAGATAAGGAAGTTGGAGGAGCAACTAGAGATGCCGGTGGAGACTTTGACTGACCCAGAACGCGACACGATGTTCCTCGTCGATGATTGCTCGAGAATCGCCGCGGTGCTGAAAGGCTTCGAGGAGATGAATGGGAAGTTGACCCAATACAAGGCGAGGGATTGGCAGGGATTGAAGATGCGCCATGTCAACTACTTCAAGGAAGAGGACGAAGAGCTGGCGGACACAGTATCCTACGATCCTGACATGTGGTACAAGGGGGACGTCAACGATCCGGACCAGTTGGCGGAGGTCCAGCGGCGACGACATCGAGCGGGCTCAGCCGTCTCGTGCTACTCATATACGGACAATGAGTACGGTGATGATGACGAGGAGGGGGAGGAGGAGGAGGAGGACGGAGAGGAGCAGGAGAGGCAAGGGATCGCGAAGATGTCACAGGACCCCAATTCTATGGAACATCTCACGGAAACCGCCCCTCCGGTTGCTCGCCGCAACCCGATGTTCGGACGGACCTCAACCGTTCCCCTTCCAACTCTGGCTCGCGCTCATTCTACCCAAAATGGTAGAAATAGCAACAAGCGAGCCCGTATCTCCACCGAAGAGCACACAAGCCGTGTCGAAGAAGACGAATATGAGACCGACGAGTCCTCCGCCGGCTCCGAACTGACCGCGCTGGAAGACATTGAGGCGCGGCTGCTCGGAACGAATAGTGACGACGAGGGTGGGTCGGACTAGCTGGGACTGGGGGTTTTGTAAGATAGTTTACCAAAGACGAATGAACTGACTTACTTCCGTATATATTGACTGAAGGTGATTACAAAACTGTTGTCGTGACCGTATAGTCATGTTGAACACAACCCATACTAGCTGAATCACCTAAGTTGGCTGACGGCGTTCTGACGCTGTTTGAGGTGCCTCAAACTATTCAAAGAGAATAGAAGTCTATCAATTTGGCAAGCCTGATAGCCTTCTATGCCACCCCAAGTGCTGGTAGATAGGTGTACACAGATAGGATCTGTGAGTCGTGGTGATTATAAAATTGTTGTCGTGACCATATAGTAATGTTGAACACAACCCATACTAGCTGAATCACCTAAGTTGGCTGACGGCGTTCTGACGCCGTTTGAGGTGCCTCAAACTATTCAATGAGAATAGAGGACTCAGGTTGAAATTGATGTGAACTCTGATTTCTATGGGTGTCTAGCTCGTTGTTTATATACTAGGGGAAGGAGGGGGGCCAGCCCCGGGGGCATAACGTGGTATCTCTTCCTGACGCGTTACTTGATTCATCCTGTTTCCTGATACAGTACTGATACCGTGCTGCAGCACTGCTGTTGCACTACCTGTTACTTCCTCCTGTATCAGCATGCTATCCTGATACGTTACTGCATATGAGTTGCTGACCCTAGGTTGTAGTGCTGCAACCCGAGTAGAGGTCTGTCATTTTGGCCAGCCTGATAGCCTTCTATGCCACCCCAAGCGCTGGTAGATAGGTGTACATAGAGAGGCTGGGTGAGTGGTTGCTCCAATTTGTGCGAATATATTGAGGCACTGCAAGCAGTAGTAGAGCACTGTTCTGACGTCGTTTGAGGTGCTTCAAACTATTCAAAAAGGATAGAAGTCTGTCATTTTGGCAAGCTTAATAGTCTTCTGTGCCACCCCAAGCGCTGGTAGGTAGGTGTAGATAAATTGGACATGCGATGAGTTGCTCGCACCGTTCCGACGCCGCTTGGAGTGCTTTAGCCTATTTTAAAATGATACAGGCCTACTATTCTGACGGCCCTGATAACCTACCGCGCCACCTCGGGCGTTGGTAGATGGGTGTACACAGTTTGATTGTGTGAGTCGTTACTCCAAGTTTTGTGAATACACTGAAGCATTGCAAGCAGTGGCAGAAAGGCGTAAGTAGACTGCTCTATGAGCATGTTTCACGGGTTGCAGAACTAGATATTGGTCCTTCACCCTAAGTTTGCTTCCGTGGTTTGATGTGTCTTGCTTGTATCTTGAGTTTTACTGAAGTGATCTTTTGTACTGCTGAATGTGCAGTATTTGCAACCGGGGAAACTATAGGATGATTCAGGAACCTCTAGAAACAAATTTCTTCACGGGGAGATGTATAGCACTAGGTCATAGTTTAGGCGCACAAACATCTTACTGCTCGAGCGCCGCTCTCGCTCGCTCAACACCCCTGCAAGGAGTACCGTAGTTAGCACGTCTTCGGTTAGACAAAAGGTAGCCCGATTTCCACTGCGTTGACCTTTACATTGTTTGTAGAGCCTCAAAGCGGGGCTATATGGATATCCTACTGTGTATATTTGATCTCTGCTCACTAAACACCACCGTGAGGAGTAGCCCAGCTAGTAAGCTACTGGTTAGTCAAGAGATAGTCTGGTTCACACTGCACAGATCTTTCCATCATGTTTAAAGCCTCAAAACATAGACACATAGATAACTCCGTACTCGAGCTTCTATTTTGCTCACTCGACACCACTGTAAGGGGTACCCCGGCGTGTAGGCAGGTAGTCAGTCAAAAGGTACTGCGTGGAGTTCTCATTTTGTCTGAAGTCCCAACAGCCTACCCGGATACCAAGAAATAGAAAGCAGTGCGATAAATGAGTCTACCGTGTTGTAGTCCTGCTGGATGTTAAAGGTTGCTGTAGCCCCTCCTGCCGTATCAACTTCACGGTCCTTTCGATGGCCCACTCAGCTCAACTTCAAGTCGTGCACACGAACCTTCCGCGTTGAACCTTACCTTTCCGCGTCCCTTCACCCTGCCGCTTGAAACCGTCACGTATCAGCACGTGGTCCACGTTCGCTTAGACCTATTTGAGCTTCACTGAAGTTCCAGCTCCAAACCTCCAACCGACCAGCTCCGATTTCGACGTCCTCAACCTCTTCAGCACCAGAGACACCGCAAACCAGCTCTTCAAACACTACCCACCACAAATACACCTACTCTACACAATGGCGTCCACCTCGTACACCCCAACCACCCTCACCCCCGCAGAAGCCGCCACCGCCCTCCACCGCTTCCACGCAGCGACCGGCATCCCCCCCACCATCCTCACAGACCTCCTGCGCGAGTCCAAAGGCGGCAACCCGAACTGGGACAACTTCATCACCCACTGGGCCGCCTACCCTTTCACGCGCGGCACCGTCGGCCTGCCCTTCGCCTGCCCCGAGGACGCCCCCAACCTCGTCAAGCTCTACCTCGCCGTCGCCTGGATCCTGTTCCGCGAGGAGATCGGCATCAACCAGGGCCTCCAGAGCCGCGCACGTGCGGCGAAGGAGCGGGTGCAGGACGACTGCTACTTGCGGTACCAGAACGTCGTGGGCGGGAAGGAGAGGGTCACGTGGCTGCAGGCCCCCGCGGCGGAGCCGAAGCGCACGACACCGAAGAAGCGGACGACGAGGGCGGCGAGGGGGGCCGAGGTGGAGGAGGAGGAGGAGGAGGAGGAGGAGGAGGTGGAGCATGAGTGGAACAAGGCGGTAGGAGTGGAGATCTCGAGGCTGAGGGCCGCGTTGGAGGTGCCGGCGGATGTGGTGTGCCGTTGGGAGCAGAAGGTAAGGATTTTGTGGTAGTAATTATGTTGGTGGAAGAGTGTGGCTTACGTTGGGTTTAGAAGCTGGAGGTCAGACTGGCGGGCATTTGCCAGTCCTTGGTGGATCTGAGGGACCGCAATGCCGAGTTTCGAGAGATTGAGCAGAACGGGTGGGTTGGCATCAAGGAGGCCAACTTGGGTACTAGTGGCTTCGCGGAGGGCGAGGAGGCGGTCGAAGAGGAGACAGAGGGAGGAGACGAGGAGGGTGGCCACGGAGAGGGCCAGGGTGGCGAAGGAGAGGCTTGAGAGGGGCCAGAGCAGAGTCCCATAGAGACGGCATGAGCGAGAGAAAGGCAGAAGTTCAACAAGTAGTTGACTTATGATCACGGAATGCTACCTTTTGCTACCGACTCTAGTGATCTGAACGTGAAGACTTGTGACCATTGAGGCAAATAAATATAGAAACCTCGACAATATCTGAAAGTAAGAGTACCATTACTTCCCTGCAGCTAAACATCTTCAATTGCGTCTCTCTGAATCTTCGTTACCCGCACAGCTGAAATCAGGATCGTGGCCTTCCTGATTTGATGTAGTGATCCTATCTTTTGGGATACTACAACGGACTCGCATAAATTTGGAAAGATGTAGAAGCCGTAAGAGCAAGAATGAGAACACAGAAAACTAGAGGTATGAACGCCGCCACAGCGCTCCCCTACTATCTGTCCTATCGGCCTAGCAGAACTAAAAACCTTCAATTGCTGCACCGTATAAGACTCCGCCTTCAACGCAGCATGAGTTAAGAGCTTGAGTCATTTGATTTGATGCCTTCGTGCCATCGTTAGGGATGCTCCAGTGAAGTCCAAAAAATCAGAATGAATTTAAGAGTCCAGAGATCAAAGACAAGACCACCGGAAACCGGATAGTCTGTTACAAAACTAAATAACACCAATGTGACCATTTTCCATTGAGTAGGGAACAGCTGTGGATAGCCACAGGTCGTCATTCATCAAAGCAGGGCTAAGCTGCACCATTCGTTCCGTATCAGAAATAATTGTTGGAGTACTAAGAGAGGGGTCGTAGGGTTGTTGCACGTCCCCAAGTCGTACCCTAGCCCACAAGCTAGATAGCTCATCTTCATCCCAACTACACCATTCCTCTAGACCGAACTCTATACGCATGGCATAGTAACGCCTTGTGGCCCGGTGTTGTAACGCTGCCATAATACAAAAGATTGGCTTGTCCGAAGTTGTATCTGATACTTTATGCCTGTGTCGAATGTCAGAATCCTCGGGAAATGTGAACATTAACCCCGCCCATCTCTGGTGTGTAGGGTACTGGAATGGCTGTTCGCACTGCCAATGCTCCCTGGATACGAGCCGCCATGTGTTTTTCACGAATAAGCCGCGCGGCGTGAGTTGGAAACATACTCCGCGAGCACGAGAGGATCGATGTGATGTAGTGAGACAGATTTCTTCTCTCACGTAAACATTCCTTATTTCAATCTTGATTGCACGTTGCTGAGGTAGATTGGTGATGTGACTATGGTGGCTGTCGACGCGGGCGTAAAATGGCAAGGAGGGAGATATCCTGCGGAGGCGAATTGTGACATTCTTCTGAGCGTCATTTCGGCAATTTAGCACGACTTCAAACTCGTCTGGTACGCCCGGAACGGACCATCCGTAAAACTGAGCTCGAAGTCCTTGGTTCGTCATCGAATATGGCTCGCTGTATCTGGATCCGAAGAAAGATATCCCTCTAGAGTTCGCGAACTCTGATGGAGACCTCGCTAGAATGCCGCGGTAAGTGCTAGAGGAGGCCGAGGAACAGCTCCAAACAAAGACACTGTCGTCGTCATACTTCTTGATGATCTCTTCTTGTAATCTCTGAAAAGCCTTCTCGCCTTCTCCATAGAGTAATGGCATGTTGATATCAAGGATACCTAGCAGACAATAAGCCAAGTCCTCCTCCCGCGTTGTCGTTCGCTTTGATGCCCATGACATCCGTTCTGCGATGCTGTATGATTTTAGATTCGTAGTACCTACAAGCACGTCCGTTGAGATGCCTGTAGTTTGCTGAATGGCAGCCAAGTAGATATTCCTGAGCCCGAGGTACCTCCAATTCTTGTCATAAAATACGAGGTCTTCGGGTGCGATCAACTCCTGTAAGGTCCACCCGCGGGTGAACCACCTCGACTGGACAAGACGCGAGTATTCATCTTTCGAGTGCTTGGTTTCAGCCTTGACATCCGCTAAGTAAACAAGACAGTGATGACAGTTCCGGTATATCTTGTACATGGAATTTATGGCCTCGGATAACTCCGCACTGCTCGATTTGTCGATGCACACGGTATCCGCCCAGCAGTACGTGCCATCGAGAGTTTGAGATTTGCAAATGAAGTTGTGGATTTTTTCATAGCCGAGTACCTTGTTGAGCTCGGTCATGATTCTTCGCATGCCCACTACGACGCCGTCGGCGCATGTCTTCGCGCTGCGATACGCGTTCGACCAGTCCTGGAACGATGGCTCTTCTTGGGGTAGCCAAGTATGGGACAGGGCGATGTAATTTGGAATATCAGAGCCAAAGAACTCTTCGATCTCGTAGGTATTGACGTTAATGAGGCGCATGTTGATGATAGCCTCGCACTGGCGTGCGTGTCTGAGGAAGGTTGGGAGGCAACTAAACGCACTGGCTTTGCCTTGGAATCAAGAGGTCCAGTGTATGGAGGTGGAATGTATTGTCAAGACATCATCGTCGACAACACTTCTCGTCGCAAGGCTGAAAAAAGCAATGATGGATACCAGGAAGCCTGACGTCCGTTGCCTGGTTCTTAGAAGTGAAAGAAGCAGGACGAAAGAACTGCGTTGGATAGAATCCAACGCGGTTGCTACGGCGCGGAAAGGACACAAATGATGCTTGAAGGGTTGAGTGATGGTTGATGCCTCGGGGATGGGCTGAGTCTCGACGCTAGGACAATATTGGCTTAGGGTAATCATGTGACTGTACTCTATGTCTACTCTTTCGCCAGCGAATTCAGGCAAAGCCACTCAAACTGTGCTTCGTAGATGGGATTTAGAGACTATCATGCTAGAGAATATTTTGTTTGCATATCAACAACGCTTCTCCGTAGACGCTATGGTCACGTGTATTACGCCTACTTTTCATTCCAATCGATGAAATCAACACCTGAATCCATCTCCGTCGGCATCATACCTCTAGACCTCTTCCTAAAAATGCACCCGTATACACCCTAGCACCCCACCCTGCCCCTCCACCACCATTGACCCTGTGGGCCTCCATCACACTCTCCCCTCCCCGATTCAGATGGTTCCATAAGTGCTGTACCAGGTCACTAACGAGCATCGGCACCGCAGTCGTAGAAGGTTTTCCTTGTATATTAAGCAGCTATAATGCAGCTGACTGTTAGTCGCCGTGATGGCGATGTGCGACTCGTATAAGAATAGAGGAGGGGGGACGCTGTTTAGATTGGGCCAATTGTTGTAATCTAGACGAGCGCCGCATGTGGAACATGAGTCGATGTCAGTGATGTAGGACGGATATTCAGTTGTGGCGAGTGGGACAGCTGCGGTGCCGAGGCAGACGTAAGGGTGTTGGGAAGGTGGATACGGTTGTAGTGCGTGCAGAGAGGCTGACGGGAGGGTGGCTGGACGGGGTGGAGCTGGTAATGAAGCGAGTGGTTGAGCCGGAGCTAATGAGATGAAGTTGATATTGCAGTTGTTGAAGACAGGGCCATTGAATGCTTGCGTAGGCCTATTACTGTGTGGCCCTGCTATAAAAGTTGGTAAGTTGGAGGAGGAGGGGTCTAAGAAACAGCTTAGTCGACGTACTTTCGCGTTCACGAGCATCCCGTTTTCTGCGAGCTTCAGCCTGAAGAGATTCATACTCCTCATCCGCCTCGTCTGATGAGTATTCCCAAGGCTCTATCCCTGTTACGATCTCAACAGGATGATAACATGTTCGACGAAAGTGAAGTCATGAATAGGGATCATCGAGTGGCATGTTTTAGGCTGACGAGGATTTTATGAATTGTTGCAGGATGAACACTTGAGAGGTCCGTATCAGGTCAGATAAAGACCGTGGGATGGAGGGACGTGAACTAGGCTTTTCTGAAACAAGTACAAGGTCATTTGAGAGGTAAAGAAGGGGGCCTTTATACCTTTCCCTCGAGTACAGTAAGAGGTCCCCATCGAATCCTGCCGTTATCTCGTACAATTAATTTCTGTCCTTCATCGAACAATACGCTCCGCTAATGCCACGTAGATGGAAGAATGCAAAGAAGGCGAAAAGGCTGAAGCCGCCTTCATTGCTAAAAACATCTCTCATTGGGTAGCCACAAGGAAGGGAAGAGTTTTAAAGTTTTGAGCATGTTCTGGGCTCGGAATCTCGATCGGCCTCAAGCACTCCCGGTTTGGAGCCCAACAAGATGGCTGATTTGATGGAGATGATGGCAGATACGAGCTCAAGTTGATTGTTGTGGTTGGGCTAGGGACACTGAGGGAAAGGTTAAGGCACAGGAAGCTAAGACAATTTCGGCTAAGCTCCACAGTCGCGTGATGATTTCCTCGCCATTTTTGCGATGCTCCATTGCACTCAATTAGATAGTACGGATTCAAACCTTGCCAAAATTCCATATTTAAGTATGCATAGTTGGATGACTCCTTTTACATATCTTTAAGTTACAGAAAGGGCGATATACAATTTCCAATAAACGTACGAGAACTAAGACAGGTAGTTATATCAACTCCCAAACCCCAATATCATCCCATAGATTGCTTAGCCCCCTCCACCACCACCACCGCATCCCCCTCCACCTCCTCCTCCACCGCCACCACCACATCCACCGCCTCCACTGCCACCACCACATCCACCGCCTCCTCCGCAGCCGCCTCCTCCCCCTCCTCCCCCACAGCCTCCTGCAGAAGCTGTACAACTTCCGCCCCCAAAGCTTGCCATACCACCGCACGTCCCAGCAGCACACGACCCCACAACTCCGCTGCTCGTATCAACGTTGCCGTAGTCACAAGAGTAGACCCCAGCGCCCGCCGCACCGCCAACACACGGGTCGACATAGTAGGGCATATACATCGGATACATGATCGGATATCCCCACGCATAATAGTAGAAATAGTCATCGCGTCTCGGTTCCGGACGGCCCTTCTTCCGCGCGCGCGCACAGGCCGAATGGTACGCGGCATCCATACCCGCGGCCTTGACCCTATTCTTATTCTTCGTCACGATGGAGGAGTCGTGCACGACATTGTGCGCGCTGATATGCGGAGCCGTGTTGGGATCGTTTGTGATGCCTGGGATATCGTGGACGTTCTCGGAGGTCTGGTAGTTGTTGCTCTTGAAGAGCTTCGAGAAGCCGCTGATGCGCGTCTCGCGCACGGCTTCGCAGTACCAGCATGTGCACTCGCTGTAGGGCTCCCTGTATTTGTTTTGGTAGGTGCGGGAGGTCCAGACAAAGGCGTCGTTGAGGGCGCCTTCTTCGATCTTGTCGTCGTGGTCGATGAGCTTGCTGGTTTTGGTTTGAGAGTAGAGGTAGTAGAGTGCTGGGGCGGTTTGATGCGTGTGCCACGCGAGGTCGACGTCGAGGGTCGGGACGGCGACTTTGCTCGGGTTTAGCGCCATAATCGAGAAGAAGCGCGAGTATTTGGTGAGGCAGCGGGACATGGTTGCAGAGAGGGCGGGCGAGTGCAGCCAGTCTATGGCGTGCATTTTGTCGACGAAAGATCCCTGGCGAATGACGGCGCCGGCGAGATCTAGGGCGAACGGGGAGTAGTTGAACCAGTAACGCGACATCATACGGCGGATGGCAACTTTCTCGTGGCGATAGACGAGGGAGGCACTTTTAATTTTCTTGACGAGATTTTTATCCGTTACGCCTTTCTCGAAGATGCTCTTAATTGAGTTGACTGTACAGAAGGGGTTCGCTTTAGGATCCGTAGCCTCCATGATAGTGCCGCTGAGGCCAGCGGTGACGAGATATGAAGGGAACGTGCATTCGGGAAGTACATTTTTGCCCACAGTACGAAGCTTCATCGGAGCGCCATCGACTTGGAGAACTGTGCCCGGAAGTGGCAGGTCTTCGAAAAGAAGGGCCTGAGTATCGCGACGGAATTTCGCGACGCGGAGGGCTTCGTGTGTGAGGGTGAACTTGCAGCCTTTGCATACAGCGATGAAGTCTTTGTCTGCTAGACCATTCCCAGACTCGAACTCAGATGAGCCATTGTAGCCACATCGAGCGGTCCAGGGCACTGTGACATTGCGATTGCAAGCTGGGCAATACAGTGTCTTGGTCAGAGGGTCTTGAAGATTGTCCCAGAGACATCCGGTCATGCCTTCGAAGTGCCCTCTGGCTTCGTCGCCGGGTGTGTAGTCGAAAGTGACGGGATCAATAAGAGCATCAATGGCGCCCCAGGGCATTCCCGTGGCAAAGAAATCCATCTTTCCGAGGCGCAAGCAGTCTTCGAAAAAGCATCGCGGGTTTAGCAAAAAGGAGTGCCAGACCATAATGACATCTACAGGCGTCAGTTTTCTCGATTCCGTCCCTCGAATTAACGATGACTACTTACCAAGCGGCGGAAGGTGATTGCGGTCTGTCAAATAGCCCAGTGGCTGCCCTTCACCAGCAACGAGATGGATTGACTTGTCGGTCATCAGATTGATAAGTCGCAGTTTCCCGCCTCCCCGCCCGCCCTTCGACTGCGGAATGCATCGAGTCCACCAGGCTTCGAAGCGGTCGACGGCTCGCGCTACATAGACAGCCCATCTCTTCTCGCACACTTTGGCTCTGGCAGCTGCATCTTCAGCGAGCTCACCACTTGGGTCAGAAATATCAAAAAGACCGTCCCATTTGCCGATCTCGTCTTTCAACCTCCAGAACGCTTCAAGAAGTTTAAGGTGGGCAATCAATTGGTCGCTGGTGGGTGTCTGGATCCCAGCGGGCTGGCTAAGATTCAAATTGCGCAGCCTTCCGCTGAGGTCCTCTGGGATCTGGTTCGGCGGCTCTTGGTCCTCGGCGTGGTATGATGGCGGGCGGGCATTATTATCCGAGTTGGAGTTGGAAGCAGAGGAGGCGAGCACTGAGTCGTGCGGCAATGAGCCTGCTGCCTCCGGTGCGGGTTTTTCGAGTTTCATGATGATAGATCTAGGTAGTCATAGGTAGTCATAGGGAGTGTTAACACCAGAAGAAGATGGGTTTGGGAGGTCCTAAATATACAAGAGCGGGTATCCAGTACAAAGGTAGGAAAGCGACGAAGGTGGTCAGATGCCGCAGCCTTGACTGGTGCACAGCGCACACCGCGGGCCAGGTGGGTGATAGTCGGGAGCAGCCTGAGGCGGAGCTGTGGCAAAAAAGGCCGGATCCTTGCCTCGACGTGGTTTGGTGTTGGGTGGTGGTTGGTTGCAGGGGCGGCACAAGGCTCACTCCAAAGCCGGCGGGGTGGAATTGGTCGGACCTGGGGGCTAATCTTACCTAACCAAGTGAGGCAACCTTCTAGAAGGATTCTGGTGTCACGCCATGATGTCAATGCGAGGGGCCTCGCAGGTATCCGTCTGCGCCTTGCGCTGCGCATATGTGGCTGCTGGAGATACCCAACGGGTATCAGTTGCTCATCGCGTCCCAAGTCTGCCTCGTAATAGGCTGCTCTCGGAACGCTTCGTCTTTGTCATTGGCGTAGAGCATCTTCACGCAACAACAGAGTGCGGAGTTCGAGATGGTCTCTGCGAGCACAGCCTCATTGGCCCCCAGACCTGCAGCGCCACATGCCCTTCCCAGACACTATTGCAACAGAGTGTTGTCCTATTGGGCTTAATTTCCCATGGCTATCTCGCATTTCGTTGAAGTACGAGGCAGATCTACAGATTTTTATCCTCAGAGGTCGTGGCAGGATATCACGTGACCGACAGGACACATTGCTCCTTCGTCGTCACTTCTTTTTGCATGTCAAATTCATACATTCTGAGGAGTCTCGAGCTGGTAGTCTATGCTATTAAAAGCCTGCTTGCACCTCAAGAAATGTTGATTTCGGCGCATCGATTCCATTCTGGCCCCTCCAATGGACGGCGCATTACAACACTTGTGAATTCAAATTGAAGCCTTTGCAATTTTAAGATCCTATTGCTTAAGGGGCCTTCCAGCGTATTAAAGATGAGTAAGATCATGGGGTGTTTCATTATCTGACCTAGCAAGTTGAAAAGCGGCAGTTTATACCGCCTATTTTGAGATCTACCCTCTCTGGATCGAACATTGCGCCTCATGGCCCCTATTAGCAGCTTCTTCAGTGCTAAGGATTATCCACAACATGTGTTCACCGACTCGTATAGCGCGCAGACCTTTGTAGCTTTTATGATGCTGCAAGACTTCCGGTGTGCCGTGGTATTTTCTGCCCCCCTTGATATTATTGAGCGCGCATCGTGCACCTACTCCGGACATGTAGAACGCGTAGCTTACGATCATCAGGGGCGATCCGAACGCGCCAATCGCAGTTTTCGCAACGGAGAGGTTCGATGGTGTTGAGGTTTGTAGTGCTGCGCAAAGCCGACAGGAAGCTGCTAGAATAAGCAAGGGCCACCTACAACACTACCATTAATTAAGAGAAAGTGTGTGCATTTCGGAATAGGTGGTTTGAACTGCTTCATTTGAATTTATATGGCTAGAAAACCGTGTTACCTCTGAAATCATCGCAATCCTTACACCAAGTCTCGTGATCAGCACAAACGAGATACCCCTCATCTCGAGAACGTTTGACCGTAACTACTTGCTCATACCTTTCTATTTCGACCGCACCATCCTCGCTATCGGTAGGATTCAAAGCTTATATCAGCACTAGCCATATCAACCCCAAATCAAGCGTCCGCTACTCAATAAGGGCATCGGTACTCTAGTTCTTGCTATAAATCCTTTCAGAGTTTGCCTCTCTAGACTGGTATCGATAAGCACGTACGTGGTATAGGCAATCGCTCTCTGGATTTCTAAGTGAAGCTCTCATCGCCCTATAGTGCTGTAGAGTAAACAGCCGAAACTGTGTCCGAGCTTGCTGGAGGAGATCTATAAATTTGGCAAGTCCAACATCCAATTCCACACAAGTTTCGGATAACCAGGCCTCCGAATTGTGTGACTAACGCACACAACGTCGAACTCTTCTTCGCAGAGAGATTTTTTTGCTTGCAAACATCAACCATGGCTGCGCAACTCATGCCTGAGCCTTCAAGTTTAGCAACACCTTACGGGACAATCTCCTACATCGATTCCAAGCCCGCCCTGGTGGCCTCCCCAAATGCACCCGCTCTCCTCCTCATTCACGGCAACTCTTCCAACTCTCAAATCTTCCGTCCCGTCTTCAACGCACCCCAAATCGCAACGAAATACCGCATCATCGCCCTCGACCTCCCAGGCCATGGCGCCTCCTCCAATGCCGCGGATCCAGCCGCCAGTTACACCCAAGCTGCCTACGCCGCCACCGCAGTTCAGCTTCTTTCATCCCTACACGTCTCCCATGTTGTGGTCCTCGGCTGGAGTCTCGGCGGCCACATTGCCATCGAAATGATGCCGCTTCTCGCTCCTTCTTCTACTGCTACGGCGCCAGAGACAAAGCTCCTCGGTATCATGATTACCGGCACACCCCCATGCATTGGTCTTGACCAAATGGCCCTCGGCTTCAGATTCCCGTGCGACCCAACCCTTCTCCCGCCGGGCCGCGAGATCCTTACCGAAGACGAAATCGACGGCTTTGTTCACATGACCGCGATCCCTTACGAACCTTGGATGCGCGATGCCGTGGCCCGTACCGATGGGCTCGCGCGGAAGGTCATGTTTAATGCTGGCGTTGCAGGCCGCGGACTCGATCAGCGGAAGGAGGTCGAAACGAACACTGCAGTGGCAGTAGCGGTGGTGAACGGAGGTGCCGAACCGTTCGTCAACCTCGACTATATTGATGAGATCAAGTGGGCAAATCTGTGGAAGGGGAAATGTGTGAGACTTGAGGGCCTACAGCACGCACCTTTCTGGGAGGCGCCGGATGCATTCAGGCCGTATCTTGAGAATTTCCTGGAGGATCTGACGAAGCAGTAGACATGTGGGAGGGCCTCATGCAGTTGTAGAGTACCAGAACTTTCATTTTGTACTCTGGACTCTATCATGTGACTCTATTCTCTATTCCCTCGCTACTCATCGGACTATTTCCGTACCGTAGCTTGGAGTGGCTCGACTTGCTATGACGAGCTTCAAAATCTACCACCTAGGATTCAGATTAAACCCTCAGTAAAGCTACATCTTGCTGGAATTTGAGCGACGTTATTGGAAGCCTTCATGCGGTACCAGCTACCTTCCAAGAGCCTCCATTCTCGCGTGCTCAATATAGGCTCTCCCGTTTTTGACATCGTCTTGTGCTTTTTTTACCTCTTTCGAAGGCTTTCGGACGGGACTATACACGAGGAAACTCATTGAGTATGATCATTTATACCTTCAGGATTTGTCCACGCTCCAAATTACCAACATTGTTATCTTTGGCCTGAACACGTATGCAACTAGTCGAAGCGCATCAACAGTTCAACTCACTACTCCAAAGTGACATCCAAGCCGCTACGTTTTTGGCTCGTCAACCTGTACATCCCAAGACCTGTTCCATCGCTCTATCAAAGTCCTCCAAGTGCCGCTAGCTATGTGCTGAATACCCCGTATTTCACCGCGTTCAAGTTTGTACCCTCCGGCCTTTACATCCTCCCCTGTCACATTCCACCCGGTTGAGGACCGTCAAACGCCGCCACGAACGCATCAAACCCCTCAGATTGACCCCCTCTGGACCTAGGGCCTCCAGACCTTGACATCCTACTACGCCATTTTCAACCAAATTAAAAGCAGTCAAACACCGCCACTCACGTGTCAAAAGCTCTAATTCACCGCCCCTCCGATTTGGGGCCTCTGACCCCCTACATCACGTTGTCGATTGTTCACCCTCACCAGGGGACTCCAGACGTTACTAAGCACCTATCAAGATGCTCAAAATCAGCCTTCTCTTGATTCAAGGCCTCCGAATCGTTAATCCCCACTATTATTTTTTGCCCAATCAGAGTCTCTCAAACACGGTTATCCACTCACCAAAACCTCCCGAATCAACCTTGCGAGATCTTGAGTCTCCCACCTTTACATTATGTTGCGTCTTTTCAGTCCTTTCAAAGTACCTCGAACGTTACCAGCTACCTTCCAAAACGCTATGAAACAGCACATTTAATTTGGAGCCTCGAAAACTTTACATTCCATCTTGCATCTTCTCGCCTATCCAGGGGCTTTCAGACGACGCCAAGGACGTATCAAAACACCGCAATTCGCCCCAGTGAGATCTGCGACCTCCGAACCTTTGTATCGCGTTGCAAGGCTCCAACCCATTCCAAAGGACTCCACACGATATCAGCCACCAATCAAAATGCCTCAACACAGCACCGTGGAGGTATAGACTATCGGAACACTTACACCGTGTAGTACTTCAGAGGGGCCATTCAGAGGACCTCCCACGGCATTTTCCATATGCCAAACCGCCCCGGATTGACCGTGTGAGATCTAGAGCTTTGAAGCATACACATCGTGTTGCGTTCCAAATGAGCCAATCGAAGGGCTTCAGACGTTACTGACCGACCATCAAAATGCCTCGAAACGGCAGATTGAGATCTGAGCTCTCGGGATCTTACATCGTGTGG
Source organism: Mytilinidion resinicola (assembly GCF_010093595.1). Taxonomy (NCBI): domain Eukaryota; kingdom Fungi; phylum Ascomycota; class Dothideomycetes; order Mytilinidiales; family Mytilinidiaceae; genus Mytilinidion; species Mytilinidion resinicola. Next base: position 489,169 of record NW_022985442.1, read on the forward strand.
TGAATGATATGAGCTAGTCGGAAACCTCAAACGTTACCAGCCAACCTTCAAAATGCTCTAATACAACACGATGAGATCTAAGCTCTCGGAATCTGTATATCGTGTTCCACTTCAAGTCAGGTGAGTACAGGACCTTCTGCAGCGCCATTCACGTGACAAAACAACTCAAATTAAGCCGGTGAGATCCAGGGCATCCGAAACTCTACATCTTATACCACCACATAATTATCTGCTAGAGACCTTCGTACGGCGTGATCAAGTAGCAACTAGCTACCCAATTTGATCCTCCCATCGAGACTCATTCAAGAATCGTGGAAATCGTCATTTCCATCGCACATTACACTCAGATCTCAGGGAATTGATCGGCCTTTTGCACACCTAAACGAACTCGTCTTCCTGGGCTGTGTAGCCGTTACGGCTCCTAAATGCTGCGTTATTCTAGGGTCTCCTGCTTTTGTCGTCGTGTATTCCATTTTCTCGCCCAATTAGAGGGCTTCAGACGGCGACATCAAGTGTCCATTAGCTCCTTAACTTGAAACTCCTGCCAAAAGCACCTCCAGGGACAGTAAAAATATCCTTTCTTTCCCAAAACACACTTAAATCCTATGGGGTTCGCCGCCACTGTACACATCCACACGAAACTACTTTCCAGCTTCGACTAGCTATTGGAGCCCCCAAATGCCGATTCGATCTTTACTCTCAAAACATTTACATCATGCTCCGACAGAGAGAAACCAACTAGAGTCCCTCAGACGGCGCGATCACGTGTCAAAACAGTCCCTCGTCCGCGGCCTTCATCAAAACAGGCTCAGATATCGTACGAAACTCCCTTCCGCTGGCGAGCCGCACTCAGATGCCGTGGAAACCGCCATGTCTCTGCACGCCTACACGGGAATACTTTCCAGCCTCATGTAGCTATCAGAGTCACCAAAATCGCCTTCAATGTTCGCTCTCAGAACCTTTACATCACGCTGCGCCTACGAGAAGCCAATCAGGGCACCTCAGACAACAAGATCACGTTCACGTCCCTCATCAAAACACGCCCACATGTCATCAGAATCTCTCCTTCCTTCCCACGCCACACTCAGATGCCGTGAAAATTGCCTTGTCTCTGCGCACCTACACACACTCGCTTTCTCGGCATAATTAGCTATTAGAGCCCCCAAATGCCGCATCAAGATGTGCTATTGGAACCTTTACATCATGCTGCAGCTAAAAGACACCATTTCAAGCGCCCCAGATAGGAACATCACTTGTCAAAAAAATCCACAGCTCGCACAACTCATCAAAACACACTCGAATTCAGCGAGAGTTACCGTTTCCTCCGGATGGCATACTCAATTCTTACTGGAAATCTCTAGTTTTCTGCATGCCTCCAAGGTACCACTTTCTGGCATTTCCAACGATTACAGCCCGCAGACACCGCTTCAATCTACGCCCTTGCGCATTTGACATCGTGTTTTAAATGATTTAATCTCCTTGGAAGCCTCAGACGGTATCAGCAACGTGTCAAAACGGCCTAGAACAGCACGCTCAGATTCAAGGTCTCCAAACTATTACATCTTGTAGAAATTCAAATGGGCCAATCGGAGCAGTGAAGGAACTGGACTGGGTTAATTTGGACTGGGTTGGATGGGTTACTCTTAATATAGCTCTGGGTTCGACTTCTGATTGGTCCGGCGCGGGGTGGGTTTGAGGCCGTGGAGCACCCAGGCGCTCCACAGCTTTTCTCTCATACCGAGGAAGTCGTGGTGTTGAGGTTGAGGCAGGCTAGCTGAGGCCTCTGATTGGCTGAGCTATATACTCCGAGGCCTGCAAGGGGATCCTGTCTCAAAACTGTTAGCGTAGCCATATAGATTGCGACCTATTCCCCTGCAAAATCTCTTGCCCGTCCTGTGCCCGTTTTTGAAGCTATTCGCACCCCCGTCCAACACCTCATCGCTATGGCCGACGCCGCGCCTGTTGACGAGGCTGTACGCCCTCAGCGCTCTATCACCAGCTTCCTTGGTGCACGCTATGCAGCCCCGGTTACTGACAGCGTTATCCTAGCCGAGTATATTAAAACAGCTCCTCTCGCAGCTGGCCAGGTGCGTGCCGGAGCAACACCAGGTGCCTCTCTTATGTTGATGACATTATTGCATGGTGGAACAATCGATATTATACCTGGCCGGACCTCGCCCGCTTTGCATTAGACGTCCTCGCCGTGCCGCCGATAAGCGATAAGTGCAAGAGGCTATTTAGCAGCGCATCTATATTGCTGGATAAGCGTAGGAGACGCCTTGGAATTGATATAATTAAGGCAAACGAGTGTCTACGGTCATCCTACGGCCCTCCTGCTCCGGAAGCATTTGATGATGCGGAGCACGCCGCGTCGCTTGGTGCATCGCGAGTATCACCAGCCTTACTTGCTGAGCAGGCGGCGGAGCGATTAAGGGTCTCACAATGCGAGGAAGCAGATGCTATGGCTGCTGACGGTGACGACGACGCGTTGGCCGAGCAGGAACTACGTGAGGTTGAAGAGGAGGCTATATTGGAGGGTCCTGCACCACCTATTAAGGTTGTAGATGCAGATGAGGATAATATGGTGGTTAGCGATGGCTCGGGGATTGCAATTTAGGTAGTAGGTTTGGTCACTTCTCACCCTCAATTTAGCCCACGCTAAGCTACTTTAGGCAATATACTCAGCTTCAACACCTTACAAATCACTAGCGTGGAGCCCCTGTAGCTCCTGGAGCTCCGCAGCGTTTCCGCTGGGTTGGAGTGGATTTGGTTGCTAACCCAACCCAGTCCAGTCCAGTTCCTTCACTGAATCGGAGCACCTCAGACGGCGATATCTCGTCCCAAACAGGTAGCAGACAACAAGAACGAAGCGAATCGTTCTCAGATGCCATCGAAATCACCGCTTTCATGCCCAGCCTTATGATACCTAAGTCCTGGCATGTCTCGCTATCGCGGCTGCCAAAAGCAGCTTCAATTCGGGCTCTCGAGCTTTTGACATCGTGTGTTCCATTTTTTCAGTCAGCCAGAACTTCTCAGACGGAACTACACTGTGGTCAAAACGCCTGATTTCAACCACATGAGATCTAGGCACTAGGAACTTTTACATCATGCTGTTTTTCAGACGGACCGTGCGGAGGACTCCAAACGGCGAGATCACGTGCCAAACAGATGTCAGATATCAAAACGCAAAGTGAGAATACTCAGACATCATGAAAGTCGCTTTCAAATCTTATTGAAATTCCCGCTTCCTTGCACAAGTTCTAGCTGTCCTGTGCCTGCTTCTACGGGGTATCACAGGCATCAAAATGGAGGTCGATTTACGCCCTTGCGCTTTTGACATCTTCCCACCGTGATTTAGGACCGGCCAGAGCCCTTCGGACGACGCTACAGACGTGGCAAACCGCTCGATTTCAACTCCACGAGATTTACACATGCCTGCTTCAACAGGTTATCACAGGCGCCAAGAAGGAGCGTAACCTTCACCCTCACGCTTTTGACATCTTGTTGCGGTAATTTAGGGCTCGTCAGCGGCCTTCGGGCGACGCCAGAGACGTGTCAAAACGCTCGAATGCAGCCTCATAAGATTCTCATCTGCGTGCTTCAACACGCTATCACAGGTGTCAAAAGGGAGCTTAGCCTACGTTCTCGCGCTTTTGACATGGTGTTGCAGTGAATCCGGGCTAGTCAAAAGCCTTCTGACGACGTCAATAATGTGCCAAAGTACTCGAATCCAATCCCATGAGATCCTTAGGTGCCTGCTTCAAAACGTTATCACAGGTATCAAAAGGAAACTCAGCCTACGGTCTCATGCTTCTGACATCACGTTGCAGTGATTGAGGGCTAGTCAAAGGCCTTCGGACGGCGTCAACAATGTGCCAAAGCGGTCAATTTCACTCCCATGTGATGCTTGAGTGCGTGCTTCAACAGGCTAGCACAGGGGCCAAAAGGCAGCTCAGTCTACGTCCTCATGCTTTTGACATCTTGCCGCGGTGATTTGGGCCTGGTCAGAGGCATTCAAACGATGTCAGAGACGTGTCAAAACACTCAAATCCGACCCTGTGAGATATATGCCCTAAAACCCATTACATTGAGTTGGGTTTCAGGCGGGCCACCTCGGACAACGCTTTCACGTGCCAATGAGTGACGAAATGCAAAGCGGAAAGCAAATCCTATTCAGAATATCGAGAAACTACTGATGTTCCTCGAGTCACAACCAAATCCTCAGAAAATCATCGCAACGTTGCACAGGTAACCGCTCTCACATGCCTACTTCAACAGGCTATCACAGGCTCCAAAAGGGAGCCCAAGTCAGTTCGTGCAGACTTTAACATCATGCTGCGGTGAATCTGGACTTGTCGGCGGCCTTCGAACGACGCTGGGAAGGTTCCGAGTCATCTCGGTCAGATCTGGCTCAGCGTGCCTTTGACTTCCTACCATGAAGTTTTTCAGCCAACGAGAACACCTCAGGCGGCGCGATCACGTGTCAAGAAGCCATCAGATATGGAGCGCAAAGCGATTCCCGTCTGGAGTATCAAGGGAATTGCGAACGTTCCAACATATCACGCTCAAATAGTCGGAAAATTACCGTTACTCTGCGCACGTACTCAGCACCACTTTCCGACTTCGCCTCTGTCACAGCACACGAAAGAGAGTTCAATCAAGAGTGTGTGGTTTGTTACATCGTGTTGAGGTAAATTTGAGCCAATCGGGGTCTCTCAAACGATACTACTTGCCTGTCAAAATGCGAGGAAACGGCGCATCTCAATTTAAACCCCGATGCTTTTGACATTGTGTTGTGCATTTTTAGACCCATCCAAGGGACTCCAGACGGTGCTAAGAACGTGTCAAACAGCTACATCTTCACGTGTGTCAATCTGCGCTCTCATGCTTTTGACATCCTGCTCTGAACTCCCCCAGTCACTTAGAGGACCTCAGACGGTACGTCGGTACCACCCCAGTGACAGATATATGTCCGATACTGAGTGCGAAATAAATAACACCAGGATAGCACAGAAGTTCCCACTAATCGTAAATCACGCTCGAATATCCTTAAAACTGCGCACCTTCTTGCCCTTACATGCCGGCCTCGACTGACTATCTCACCTCCCAAAAGAGCGCTCAATCCAGGATGAGCAAATTTTTACATCTTGTTGTGGACTTTTTGACCCTCTCGAGACACTTCAAACGGCGCCAACCACGTGTTGGGCCCTCGCAAATCAATGCCATGAGATCTAGATACTCGTGCTTTTGACATCGTATTGGGAGAATTTAGCCCTCTCAGGCCACTTCAGACGGTACTAGATAGCTGTCAGGACGTCCCAATTCGACCTCGTGAGATCTGAGCTCTCACGCTTTTGACATAGTAGCATGCAGTTCTCAGACCTTTCAAGACCCTTCAGACGGTACCAGCCACCTGGAAAGTCCTCGCCAATCAACCCAGTAAGATGTGGCCCCTCGTGTTTTTAACATAATGTGGTGCACCTTTCTGCCCGAATAAGGCACTTCAGACGGTACCAACTACCTCTTACTCTCTCCTGAATAAGCCCCGTAAGATCTAGTCCTTCGTGTCTTTCACATCTTATGCTGCGCTACTCAGCCCCTTTAAGCTACTCCAAACGGCACTCTACAGCTGTCAAACCCTCGTGGACCAACCCAGTGGGATTTGAACCTTGCCGCTTTTGACATCGTAGCCTGCAATTTTCCGCTGTCACACGCCACTTCAGTCGATATCAACCGTGCGTCAGTCCCCCTTAAACCAACGCTTTAAGATATAGACCCTTACGCTCTGAACACCCTATGTTTTAGTTTCTGACCCTTTTAAGCCACCCCAGACGATATCAAGCACCTATCAAAGCCCTGTAAATCAACCCCGTGCAATCCGAACCGTCCTAACAACTCACTTCCATTCAGGGCACCTCAGACGCTGGTATCACGCGCCAACAGCTCCCAAGAACAAAGCCTCGCACAGTACACCCGCAAGATACTCCTAAATCCTATAGGATTTACCATATTGCTGCGTACGTACATACTCAGGTTGAAATTGATGTGAACTCTCATTTCTATGGGTGTCTAGCTCGTTGTTTATATACTAGGGGAAGGAGGGGGGCCAGCCCCGGGGGCATAACGTGGTATCTCTTCCTGACGCGTTACTTGATTCATCCTGTTTCCTGATACAGTACTGATACCGTGCTGCAGCACTGCTGTTGCACTACCTGTTACTTCCTCCTGTATCAGCATGCTATCCTGATACGTTACTGCATATGAGTTGCTGACCCTAGGTTGTAGTGCTGCAACCCGAGTTACATGCCCCTACATGCCGGCCTGCTATTAGTGGTAGCTGGCGTAGGAAGGGCAAAAGATTAGTGAAGGAAAGCATAAGTTGTATTAATGTTGTAACGAGGGACTATATAGAGTAATAAGACTCCCTTGACAGCAAGGGACAGCAAGGGACAGCAAGGGGCCGCAAGGGAGATGGTGCAACTCCGTAAGGAGGAGAAAGGAAGAGAAACAAGGGAGAATAGAGGCGTGTTACTGGCTGCCAATTAGGCCCTCCAAACTGCAGGTTAACTGAGCACGTGCAATCTTTTACATCCTTTCTTCAAGATTCTCACCTATTTAGGGCACCTCAGACACCGGCATCACGTGCTAGCACCTACTAGAAACGAACCGTCGCACAGTATATTCGCAAGATACTCCCAAACCCCGTAGGATTCACCAACTCGCTGCGCACATACCCGACCCTGCATGTTAACCTTAGCTAGCTATCAGACCCTCTAAATTGCAGGTCAATTCAGCACGTACAATCTTTTACATCCTCTCTTCAAGGTTCTCACCCATTTAGGGCAGCTCAGACGCCAGCGCCACATACCAGCAGCTCCCGGAAACGAATTATATCGCACATCACAGTGGCACGATACTCCTAAATCCCGGAGGACTCACCAACTCGCTGCACACTAGCACACCCTCACGTGCCGGCTTCAACTAGCTATCAGGCCTCCCAAGCTGCAGGTCAATTCAACACATGCGGTCCTTTACATCCTTTCTTGAAAGTTCTCGCCATTTAGGGCACCTCAGACCACGGCGTTAAGTGTCAACGGTAAACGGAAATGAAGACGATTGCATATTGCACGTATGGGACACTCCCGAATCGCGTAGCATTCACCAAATCACTGCACACCTACACACCCCGACGTACCGGCTTCAACTAGCTTTCAGACGCCCCAAATTGCAGGTCAATTCAGCACCTGCAGTCCTTGGAATCCTCTTTTCGAGATTGCTGCCTTATCAAAGCACCTCAAACGCCGCGATCACGTGCCAGTAGCTTCCAAATATGAAGCAGATCGCACACTACACTGACAAGCTACACTGGGATCACGTAGGGCTCACCAACTCGCTGCACACCTACACGCCCTCACGTACCAGCTTCGACTAGATATCAGACCTTCCAAAACGAGGCCCAATCTAGCACGTACAGTCTTTAACATGCTCTCTTCAAGATCCTTAGCTAATCAGGCACCTCAAACGCTACGATCACGTGCCAATAGCTCTTGAAAGCGAAGCATTTCGCACATTACACTCACGAGCTACACTAGGATCGCAAAGGGAGAACGAGTTCGCTGCGCACCTAGACGTCCTTACATGCCGGCCTCGGCTACTTATTAGACCCCGCAAATGGCAGGTCAGTTCAGCATGTGCAGTACTTGACATTGTGTTTTTCATTTCCAGAACCTTTCGAGACATTTCAGACAATACTAAACACCTTCTAACTCTCCTTTGCTACACATATACACAGCCCCACGTGCCGGCTTTAACTAAGTATCAGATGCTTCAAAACGAAGGCCAGTTCAGGGCCTACAGTCCTTAACATCGTGTTTTTCACTTTCCAGCCTATTCAAGCCACTCCAAACAATAGTAAACACCTCCCAAATCAGCCTCTGCCGCACTTCTACACGCCCCGACGTGCTGGCTTCAGCCCGTTGTCCTACCCCTAAAACGGTGGCCAATCTGGCGCGTGCAGTCTTTGACATTATGTTATTCACTTTCTGATCCCTCTGAGCTACTTCAGACGGTACTAAACACCTCTCAAAGTGTCGTACACCCACTTCTACAAGCCTCCGTGTGCCGGCTTCGAATAACTATCCAAAAAAAAGCCCAGCTCAGCACGTGCAGCCTTTGACATCACGTCGCTCGATTTCTGACCCCTTTGAGCCACTTCAGACGATACTAAGTACCTTTAAAATCGACCTTTACTTAGCATTTAGGTATTAGTGTTTGACACAGTCTGAAGTGGGCCAGCGAGCTATCGGGCTTGCCAAAACTGGCGTTTCACGGGTTTTTGGACCCGCCAGAGCACCTCAGACGGTGGTAGACAAGCGTACAGAAACTCAGAGGTGGGATTTAGGTACTAGTGTTTAAAACCGTCTGAGGTGGCCCAGACAGCTATTAGGTTTACCAAAACTGGCGTTTCCCCGAATTTTCGGACCTGTCAGGGCACCTCAGACGGTGCTAAACAGGCGTCACAAAGCGCAGAAAGAGGTTATGGTATAGAATGGATTAATTTTAAATACTTTTCCCTGGTCACACATATACAGCCCCACGTGCCGGCTTCAACTAGCTATCAACCCTCCCAAAACGAAGCCAATATAGTACGTGTTGTTTTTGACACCCTTCATCACGATTTTTTCCACCTCCAAAGGCCTTCAGACGGTACTAATCAGCTTTCAAACACTCTATTACTACGCACCTGCACGCCCTCACGTGCCTGCTTCAACTATGTATCAGCCCTCCCAAAACGAAGCACAATTCAGCACGTGTAGTTTTTTACATCCTATCTCGCGACTTTTCAAACCTCTAAAGGACTTCAGACGGTACTAAACACCTCGCAATCCCTTCTTTGCTACACACCTACATGGGCCTACGTACCGGCTTGAACCATGTATTCGCCCCCCCAAACAGAAGCCCAATATAGCACGTGCAGCTTTTAACATCCTGTCTCGCGGGTTTTCGCACTGCTAGAGGACTTCAGACGATACTAAGCAGCCCCCAAACGCTCAATTGCTACACACTTACTTGCCCTTACGTACCGGCTTCAACTCGCTATCAGAGCCTCCAAAATGCAGGTCAACGTAGCACGTGCAGCTTTTGACATCCTATCTCGCAGGTTTTCGCACTGCTAGAAGACTTCAGACGATATCAACCACCTCCCAAACCCTCCCAAATCAACCCAATGCAATGTGAACACTCTTGCTTTTGACATCCTATCTTGCGATTTTTTACACCCCTAAGGGGCTTTAGACAATGCCATCCACCTCCTAAACCGCCCTCCGCTACGTACCTACACGCCCTTGCATACCGGCTTCAACTAGCTATCAGACCCCCCAAAATGCAGCCTAATACAGCACGTGCAGCCTTTAACATCGTATTTTTCATTTTTCAACCCTCTCAAGACCCTCCAGACGGTACCAACTACCCCCCAAACCCTCCCCAACCAGCCCTACGTGATCTGAGCCCTCCAGAACTTGACATCCCATCTCGCACTTTTCCACACAACCAGAGGACTTCAGACGGTACCAACGCCCCCCCCAAACCCTCCCCAACCAGCCCTACGTGATCTGAGCCCTCCAGAACTTGACATCCTATCTCGCACTTTTCTACACAACTAGAGGACTTCAGACGGTACCAACCGCCTCCCAAACCCTCCCCAACTAGCCCTACGTGATATGAGCCCTCCAGAACTTGAACATCCTACCCTCGAAATGTGGAACCAATCAGGGCACCTCAAACACCGCCATCACGTGGCCAACCCATCACCTGATTCACACCTCAACAAATCACCGAAATTTTTTGAATAGAAAACAATCTATTCAGCCCGCAGGCTCGAAACCGGCCTATCGCCGGTCCGTTTTTTTTTGCAACTTTTCAAAACCTATACAGGAGCCTCTCAATAGGGTATCAACACGGACAAAACCGCTACACCAGGGCTCCAATTCCCAAAACACCGCCAAACCCGCCTATCCGTCCCAGAACATCGCCCAAAAGGATCCGCACTAGTGCCTACCGCGTCCGCCACGCCGACCGCCACGATATCCGCCATTTCCGCCGTTTCCGCCACGATGCCCTCCGCGTCCGCCATTGTTCGCGTTGTTGTACCCGTACTGCGGCTGCTGCGCGTATGGGTCGTACCACGGTGGGGGAGGGGGGTACGCCGCCTGGTTATATCCGCCGTTGTAAGCACCCGGACCGTAGTTGTATCCGGCGTTATATCCAACATTTGGCCCGAAATTGGGGTACCCTGCGTTGGGATGATAAGCGTTTGGCTGCTGCGGGGTCCACCACACAGGGGGAGGGAAGGGGGGAGGGAGGGAGGGAGGGAGGAAGGGAGGGGGAGGAGGGGTCGGATTCGCGATGCGCGGTGTGGCGTATATGACCGGCGCCTTCTGAATCGTCACCCAGGATTTGACTGGTGCTGCAGCAGACTGAGGCTCCTCAGGGGGGTCGCTCGTCTGGACTGGAGGAGAGATTTGCTGAGACACTGGAAATTGCTCACCAGCACTGCTAGAATTGCCGTTGCTGTGACCTCCGTTGGAGTTCCCTCGTGCGCGATTGTTGGCGCCACCGCGATTGTTAGGGCTGCCTCGATTGAAGCCACCGCGCTGGTTGCCTCGGTTGCCTCCGGCTCGGTCGCGCGTCTCGGCCTTGTCGCTGTCGGTGAGAACGCGGGTGGGGTGCTCCAGGTTGGTGAGAAGCATCGATTTGTGGGCTGACTTGTGCTTGGGCATCAAGTAGACGAGGCTGCATTAGTGTTAGCAAAGCTCGATAGCAAAAGAGAACCAAAGGGTAAAAACGAAACGATACCTAATCGATGCATTGTTCTCAATGTCAGGCATCTGATCCGACGCAAGAGGATAGGTCAAGGAGCTGCCGGGAAGATAACCCTCGTCTTTGACTACCTTGCCGATCAAACCTTGGCTAGCCTTCGGGTCCAACGTCATAGTCTCGTTCTCAGCGGGCTTCAGAGAATAGAAGGCCGTGGTGACAGGATCGTAGAGCGGATGCTGCGTCGAGAAGATCAGCATCTCATGGCCCATCGCGTTGCGAGCCCGCTCGTCGTCCGTGAGCAGATGATCTTTGGTGCGCATGGCCTGCTTGAGCTTGTCCATGTCGACGAAAGGAATAAGCGCAACGCCCTGCCAGTCGAACTTCTTTCCATTCAGGTCCAGAACGAAGTCGACAGGGTAGAACTCGCGAATGACGCTATCCTCATCGGTCATGAGGATCCGGTACGGCTCAGGAATGGCGTGGTTGGAAGCAGCGGGCAGGACTGCCATGAGCTGCTCATACGGCTTGAATGGCTCGCCTTTCTTGAACTTGATGGTCATCTGATCAATATCCACAAAGTCAGCCGCGAAGGGAGAATAATGGTACGGGTAGTACCACTCCCAGTCGGGGCAGCCTTGGAGATAGTAGAGCAACACCCAGCAAAGTCCTTCCATGTACGCCTGTCCGACCTTGTGCCGGAAAGCATAATCGTCAGGAGCCACGTTGAACTTCTGCTCGTAATAGCGCTCGGCGTAACCGTCCTCCCACAGCATGACGGTGTCTGGAGCCGGGTCCTTCTCGCCACCCTTGTGCGTGTGCTCAACAACCGGCGTAGCGCGACCTGGTGTGCCGGTATCGCTGTCCTCAACGAGCTCCGACTTCCTGCTCTTGCTCGAAGGAGAATCTTCGACAATGGAGACAGCATCCTCGGCATCAACATCCGTGGCAGTGCGCTTCTTACCCCTCATCTGGTCCTTGAGAACGGCGGCGGCGCTCATGTTGGCCTTGTTGTGAGCGTCCTTGTCGAACATGGCCTTCTTGTCGATAAGCTGGTCATGTGTGGCCTGTCTCGCCTCGGCAGACTGCAGCTTGTCCGGGTCGAAGAAGGGAACATTGGCGTAGGTCTCCGTAGTCTCCTTGATGCGCTTCGCTGGAGGCATTCCGATGCCGCCACCGCCTCGCCGAGCCGCATTCTGCGCCTCTCGTCGACGAATGCCCTCCTCTCGTCGATCTTCGTTCTGCTTGCGCCTCTTGAAGATGCCGTTCTCTAGGGCAGCTAGGCCTTTGAGAATGATCTGGGCACGCGCTAGTACGACTTGGCCATCCTCGGTGACGTATCCACCCATTTCCCGGAACAACTTGCGCCAGAGACCAATCAAGGTGTCGATTCCATCTTCGCGGATCTCGAGACTCGGGAGATGAGGAAGGAAATCGTTACCAACAAAGAAGCACATGAAAACCCAATCGTCGATAGCACGCTCGGGGTCGGTTGGGAATGGCATGCCCGGAACGAACATTTCCACTTCGAGATATTCGCGGAGCACGTTGACATGCAGCCAGATGAAAGGCTTCTCCTCTGGCTCAGCGTTCTTGTGTTCATCGTCCTTCTTGACGACTGCACCGGTACACTGGTCGGCGTAATGTCCCTGCTGGCCACACTTCCGGCAGGCGTTCTTGTTGGCCTCGAAGAAGACATCCTCGCGCAGGACCCTGAAATGCGGCTCGTGGGTGACTAGAGCAAGCATGATGAGATCTGCGTCCAAGCCGTAGATGACGTGGCGAGTGTTGGGGTTGTGGTCAGGGGAGCGACGCTGTGACCGGATGAAGTTCATGATCTTGTGCTCTCCTTCGCCAGGAACAGAGGCGTCAGAGATGATGACCTTGAGGTTCGCCCAGCTGGGATCGGTGTTGATCTTGTACTGAGTCCAGTACTTCAGGGACGCGGCGAGCAGGTGCATGAACGGGGTGCCGGGGGTGATGGCGTTGCTGTCCCAGGTCTTCTTGGGCAGGTCGTTGTCCGCTTCCTCCTCTTCACCGTTTCCCTCGTCTTCTGCGTCGCCATGCTTGAAAGCCTCCATGCGCTTATCCCGAAGCATCTTATCAAACTCAAGTTTCATCTCGTCCTTCTCGGCCGCCTCTCGAGCCGACATGAAGCGTCGCTTTCGCTGCTGGTTCTGTTTCGCGCGAGGGGCCACACCATCTAGAAGACCTCTTGTTAGCAAAGTTGCACTGACTGGAGAGGGTGCGGGAGTTGTGGGGCAGGCCAAGAAATGCGACACCCCAGAGCGACGACATGTAGCCGACAGCAAAGGACGCCGCAAAGGAGGATCTCTTGGATGGCTGGTGTAGCGGGGGTGGGGCGGAAGACATACCAACTGCCAGGTACAACAGCTTGCGTGGACGAGCCATGTTCACAACGCGCTCGGTGTAGACGAAGACGGCAAGCATCATCTCGAGCTCGTCGCGAGGGGCGGGCTTGTCCTCGGGGTGGGAACACGGATGAACGATGCCATTCATATCCAGGTAGAGATTGTCAAACTCCTCGCCATTGGGGTTGGGCTTGGAGTAGTCGATGGGGATCCTGACGCCATCGATCTCGATGGGCTTCTCTTCGGCAACGGCGGACACAATCTTGGGGTACTTCTTAGACAGCCAACGGAACAGCGCGGGGACACCCATGGCTGCGGTGTGCACGCGAGAGCGCGGTCGTGGTGGAGGAAAGAGAGAGGTGTAGGTAGGTCGCAGGGCGCGCCAGAGCGGGCCCTCGAAGGATGCGCGGGCGTGTTTACACGCGCGGGCAGAGCGAAGGGGAGAGCTGGCAACAGCTCGAGTGACGGTGGAGAGTACCGCTCATGCACACAAGAGAGTGTGGTAGTGCGGGCTGTGAATGAAAGAGAGGGTGGTGGATGAAAGGAAGTGTTGTGGTGGAGGGCAGGTGAAGTAAAGAAGTTCAAAGCTCGCCTGGACGGGGGTTGCCGCCTTGGCGTGCAGGGCGGCGCGGGCAGGGGCAGGTGCAGGTGCAGGCGCTGGGCGGTAGGGCAGTTTGGCAGGTGGCAGGGCAGGTGGGCAGTTGCGTGGTTGCGTTTCTTGGTAGCCGGCCGGCGACGAGTCAAGGGCCGTACCGCAGTAGCTGTCTATTAGAGCCAGACGACAGGTGGACAGCTTGCACCACCACAGGGCTGCACTGCTTGCTATATTCCCCGTCTCGAGTGCGTTGGGGCTGTCTACTCCTGCATTCACGGCAATGCATTGCCAGTTGTCTGCCTGCCACGTCTACGCCGCGATTGGCCCCTGGTGATACCATATACCCCCCTACCAGCGATGCAGACCTGAGCCCTGCTGTCTGTTCCATCTCCGAACCTGCGCTGAACGATGCTGCGTATGCTGGAGGCCCAGGCGCCGGCCAAGCAGACGGCTACAGACACCATCAGCACCCTCAGCAGCCGCCTGACCAATGCCACCCTCCTCGAGGACCGCCGCGGAGCCATCTTGGGGCTCCGCAGCTTCGCCAAAGAATATCCTGCATCAGTGGCATCGGGCTCGCTTCGTGGCCTTATAAGTTGCTTGACAAAGGACGCTGAGGATGTGGACACAATCAAGGTGGTCCTCGAGACCCTCTTGATGCTGTTCAACCCCAACGAGACAAGTGTAGGAGGCCCAGGCCACTATGATCGTTGCAGTATGTGTTGCTGATGAAATGCCAGCCTGAAGCCTCCGACGAGATCGCGCTATGGCTCGCAGATGAGTTTACGCAGGTACTACTACTCCGCTCCCACGACCTTGCCCGTACTGAGCTTATGGTAGCGGCAAGATAACATAACGATCCTCCTCGACCTCCTCGAGACCCACGATTTCTATTCCCGACTGTACGCGTTACAAATCATACAAGCCATCTCGAGTGCACGCCCAGACAGGACTCAGGAGTGTGTCTTGACGGCCCCCTTCGGCACCACAAGGCTGGTAGCAACCCTGGACGACCCTCGAGATGCGGTACGGAACGGTAGGAACAATCTGAGAAAGCTGGAGAACAATTGCTGACATGTTTTTTTTCGCTGGGTAGCTGGCCTCATGGTCCTCAATGATCTGTCCCAGTCGTCAACAGAGCTTCAGAAACTGTTCGTCTTCGAGAACGCGTTTGAGCGCGTCTTTAGTCTCATTGACGCCGAAGGATCCCTATCACAAGGCGGCATCATCGTTCAGGATTGTCTCTCGCTACTCGCAAACCTCGTGCACTACAACGCCTCCAATCAGACCGCGTTTCGGGAAACAGGCGGTGTTGCGAGGCTCGCAGCACTATTGCCAGAGCCGGCTATCAAGAAGGCAAAGTCGCCGGGACCACCAGAAGAGGAATGGACGAGCCCTCAGAAAGACAAGAATATATGGGGACTACTGGCTATTCTGCGCATGTTTCTTCTGAAAGGTAGCACAAGCACTCTACTCAATCAGAATGCATTCCAAAAGCATGGGCTGCTACAGAAGGTGTTGAACATGGCATTTGACAAAGCGACAACAATTCCTATCCAAGTCGAGGTATATGAAGTCCCATTATTTGTATCATTGTCTTTAGCTCACTATCTAGGCATTGAACACTTGCGCAGACATGATCAGAGGAAACGCTCGCCTACAAGAAGGTTTCGCGCAACTCCAAGTCAGTCCCTTAGTCCAAACACAACCAGAGACAAACGGAAATGCATTGCCCAATGGTGTTCCCAAAGTCTACGTTATCGATGCCTTGCTTGACCTCATCCTAAGTCCCGCGTCGACGGAGCTTTTCAATGCCAGATTCGCAGCTTGCGAATGCATAAAAGCCTACTTCTACAACCACACTCCAATTCGACTGCACTTCCTAAAGAGAGCAATCGATGGGCATGTCTCTGGCGCAGATGAAACGGCCAATGTTCTCACCACGCTCGTCGCAGGCCCACAAGGCTCTCAAACCATTGACCCCTACCGTACCTGGTTTGCGGCCATATTGGTGTTGCATCTCATCTACGACGATCGAGAAGGAAAGGATCTGCTCATGGCAGTCGCAGAAGGGGACGCGGAAAGTGGAGAGGAAGTTGTTACCTGCATCCAAGCCATTACCGGAAATCTCATTGCGAGCTTGCAAATCGGAGAAGATGAGCGGATCTCGATCGGCTATCTCATGCTCCTTTGCGGTTGGCTATTCGAGGACGCCACCGCGGTCAATGATTTTCTCAACGAGGGTAGCAGTCTTGAGAGTCTAGTCAACGCTGCATCGAAACCAGGCGCCGACCTAGCTATCATTAGAGGTCTTTGTGCTGCCCTTCTTGGAATTATCTACGAATTCTCCACGAAAGACTCCCCTATCTCGCGCCGCGACCTCCAGCCATTCCTCACCACCCGCCTCGGCCGAGAGAAGTACCTGGACGCCATCACAAACCTCCGCCAACACCCGCTTGTCCGCGATTTCGAAGTCTCCTCTCATGCCTCTGCCTCTGGCGGCAACCTGCCGGAGGTTTACTTCGACACAACCTTCGTTGATTTTCTCAAAGACAACTTCAGTCGCCTGTCCAGAACCATCGACCGCGACCCAGGACTAGAGATCCACCAGACCGAACAAGGCATCGACAGAGACCTTGTCGACTCCCTCCGCGGCCAACTCGATGAAAAGATCCAAGCCCTTGAAAAAGCGCAAGCCGAACTCCTCGCCATGGAGCAGAAGCTGAACCAAGAGCTAGCCGACCACCGCAAAACCCAAGACCAGTCGCTAACCCAACTCAACACCATCAAGCGCATCAACGAAGACCTCCACCGCACGCACGACGAAGCCGCCGCGAAGCTTGACCGCGAACACCGCCAGGCCATCCTCGACCTCGAGAATAAGCATAACCTGCAGTTAGCTGCGCTGAATAATAAACTCGCGCAGACACAGAGAGAGACGCCCCTCGCTGTCGCAAAGACGAAGCAGGAATACGAAGGCAGACTCCACGACCTGGCCAAAGCACTCCGCGACGCCGAAAGCCGCATCGAGAAAGCAGAAGAGGAGCGTAGTGATGCGCTAGAAACCATCCAGAGCTTCCAAGCCACCCAGCGCCGTACGAAAGACGAGATCGCGCTCGTGCGGCAGACCATCTCGACCCTTGAAGCTGAGCTGAAGAAAGCGGAGAACGAGTCCGAGGCGTTGAAAGAGGAGAAAGCGGCCAGAGAGACTGAGATGGAGAAGCTGAGAGCGGATAACAGGCAGCTGAAGACGGAGGTGCAGGAGAATGTGTGGAAGGTCAAAGATGCGCAGGATAAAATGAAGAAGGCGGAGAAGTGGCTTGAGGAGAAGGAGGCGGAGAGGAAGAGCGTGCAGACGGAGTTGGATGATTTGTTTGTTGTGCTTGGGGACTTGGAGGAGAAGCGAGGGAGGGATAAGGTATGTTGTTGTAGTTCTACAGATGAAGGTGTATGTGTAGACTGGATGCTAATGTGTTCTAGGAACGGCTTAAGGCGCTTGGAGAGGAGATTTCGGATGCAGAGGGTGATGATGAGGAGGAGGAGGAGGGCGAAGGTGAGGATGAGGATGCCGGGGAGAGTGATGGTGTCGATTGATAGTGGTGTTCAGCAAAAGAGCTAGGGAGCTGAAATTTTTCCAAAATGTGTCGAGACACGGCAGACAGTAGCAGAAGAGTGATACAATCGGTTGTTCGGCATGCTGATCCAAGGTAGACCATTCCTGTCTATACCGATTTTGATGGTGGAGGACGTAGGGTTGGCAAGTAAATGGTAAATCTGCATTTGTCACTTCATTGCTTCCCATACTCTCTTGATATACGAAGCCGTCTTAGACGTTGTCGTCAGTGGGCTATGGCTTCCCGTGAACGGTGAGATATGCCCCCAAGGGTGGCTTTTCAAGTCTAATACCTTTCAAATCATTATCTACGCCCTCAAGATCTTGGGTTCTCTGAATATGTGTGAAGCCATCTCTGACATCGTCGTCCTCAAAACTTCATTCTCCGAACCTTAGTCAGATATACCTCATGTTCGGAGTTCTCGTGTTTCATAACCTTCAAATCACCATCTCGATCCTCAGTCTGTTGCAGCCCCTTTTCGAATGTGAATCCACCTCCGACGTTGTAATCCCACATCTTGTTTCCTCTTGAGGGTGGGTAGATATGCTCTCTACCATCACTCTCCGTGCCTCATACCCTTCAAACCAGCATTCAGTACCTCAGCATCCTGCTCTCTCTTTCGACACGTTAAGCCGCTACAGCTACTAGGAAAGGGGGTGTAGATCCAGCGGTCCAATTCACACATCTGAAAAAGTTACATTGCACTCTCATCTATAGATGGGAGTCATGGCACCTCCTACAGCGTCACCACGCTCGCACAATCATATTGTAGAGCACGCAGTATCCACGTCTCGACACTTGGTGATGCTCCAGCTAGCTAGAGAAAGGTGTGTGAAGTCAGTCCTCCACTTTACAGACTGAAAAAGTTACATCACACCGAATTCCTTACCAGTAAGTCAAAGTCCCTCAAACAGCATCATCACAGTCACACATCCCATATTCATGAAGCCAGATACGCAGTCCCAAACCTCTCAATCCCATTACCGTCCCCAGAGTCTATCCAGCAGCAGCAGCAGCAGCACTACCAACGGCCTCGGGCCCAAAAACTCCTCCAAAACCCCTCTTCCCCCCCCCCCCCCCCTTTCTCACTCCTCATCCTCATCTCCTTCTCCCCCCTCCTCTCCCCCCTCCACCCCCCACTGCCCCGCCAAAAACTCCCCCCTCGCCAACACCCTCCCCCCAAACTGCACCGGCGCCTCCCCGGCATCGTACCACTCGCGGTGCTTGCGGTACTCGTGCGCCAGGCTGCTCGGCGTGCGCGGCGGCCGCGGCGCCTGGCCCGCGCGCAGCACCCGGCCCTCCATCTCGGCGGCGTGGCGCACCACCAGCTCCGCCCACCGGCGCCGCTCCGCCAGCGGGCGCGCGCCGGCCCGCTGCTGCGCGGCGAGCGCGGCCGCCAGCCACTCGCGCTCTAGCGTCACGTACTGGAACTTGAAGCGGGTGGTGGGGGTGTCTGGGCGTGGGAGTTAGTGTGGTTGTTTTAGAAGGGAGGAGGTAGGTAGGAACTGGGAAGGGGGAGGGGGGGAGGGAGGGAGGGCGTACTGGTGGGGTGCTCTTCGGCGGCTTCTTCTTCTTCTTCTTCTTCTTCCTTCTCCTCTTCCTTCTCCTCTTCCTTCTCCTCTTCCTTCTCCTCTTCCTTCTCCTCTTCGGCGGCCTCTCCCTGCGCCTGTTGGGGCGCGACGGCGGGGACAACTGCTCGTTCTGTTAGCTGTTTCCTCGACGATGAGGCAGAGATTGGAGGCGTCCCGTACCGACGATTTGCCTCAGCGTGAGGCGCGGGCGGCCGGTGGAGCTCACGCTCCACTCCGGGACGTAGCCGGCGTCGATGAAGTCGGTGAGCGTAGCAGGGTAGGGGAGGGCGACGGAGGCGGCGGTGTTTTGGGGGGCGTTGGAGGCCATTGTTTTGCGCGCGGAGAGAGTGATTGATTGCGGTAGATGTGATGTATAGAGCGGACGAAGCGGCGGTAGAGAGGGCGCGCGCGGTGCGGAGGTTTGTGGTGGTTCGTGACGCTTTGGTGGCGCGGAGGAGGAGGGAGGACGCGGTGAGGTGAGGTTGTTGGCAAGGTCGACGCCAAGACTGGCGATGGGGTCGGTTATTTTGCGGCCACGCACGTAGGGCGGGCTGGGAGGGCGTTGTTTTAGGGTCTTTAGGGCGGAGGATTGGAGGGGCCGTGTTGGAGGAGGTGTGGAGGAGGGCTGCGGCTTCACTGACCCGTGTGAGCTGCCTCTGGCCTGGTGGTTTAGAGGGAGGATGGCTGTGATGGGCAATAGCTTCTGTATGAGCGCCCTGCCACAGCGACGACGGGCTTCAGGGCATATCTAGGCCCTAGGAATGTAGCGCTGAGCATTGCAGTCTCCTTGCCGGAGGGCTGCGGACGTTGTCACTGACTTGAGGCACGTCCGGCCCTACTATGTACTGTGAGGATGAATGTCAAGGGCTTCAGCTTCGGCATCAGGACCTCGCCGCAGCGATGGCGCTCTGGAGGACATGCACGCAGCCTGTATATGGAGCATTGATACTGCATTGCACGTACTCAATAGCTGCGGGGCCAGTCACCTATGCTGAGGACGTCTAGCCATATCATAAAGCTCGAAAATGAATGTCATAAGCAGCAGTCTCAGTATTTGGGCGGTGTCACAGTAACAGCGTCTTTGAACGCATATCTGAAGCCAGGGACTAGAGCCCTTACATTGCCGTGCTCGTACTAGACAATTGTGGACGCAGTCACGAACTTGAAGTACGTCCGGATCCGTAGCAGTTCAGGATGACCAGGGCCTTCAGGACTAGGGCTTCTCCGCGGGAATGGTAAGTTATAGAATACGTCTGGGTTTCTAGCGGAGTAGTAGTGATATTGCTATGCCTAGACAGGACGGCTGCCGGTGCGCTTACCAGCCCAAACCACCCCTAGGAAGCTAATAGATCGAGGACGAATGCCAGAGTGAAGACCGCTAGAGCCAAGAATCCCGCCATTATGGAGCACTAGAGGCTATTTCTCACAGTATACTAGAGAACATAGCATATTGGCGACCATGTACAATGGTGCCGTGAACACATCTACATACCGAAACCACCCCTGAGCCCATGATAAGTGGAGAATAAATGCTAAGTGCAAGACAAGTAGTAGTAGCGCATCGGCCGTGGGCTCAACCTACTGAACTCTATCTTCCCTACGTTTTCGCCCCTTCCTTTTTGATGTCATTTGAGATTCATTGATAAGAATGTAGACGAGTTGTAATTTAAGAAGGGTCTAAATATGGGCCGAGGAAGTCATGCTCCTTTTGCAACTATATGCAGCTACATATTCCTGATAAAGGAGTTCTTCGCAAAGATCGTTCGCAAATACAGTAGCATGAACAATGCATTAATGAGCTGTCCGAACTCCCGCTCCTTTTCCAATTGATTGCAGCTTCCTCTTCTTACTCCAGAGCAAGGTGTAACTTCAGCCAGTATCCAATCTTGCCCTGCTAGCTTTCTCTTTCCCAGCTTGTACGTCTCATATACTACGGAATTATGGGTGGAATCTGCGGTCTCAGGTATCTAGGCTTGAAATATGTTTCAGAGGTCCCAGTCCGGTTAGCATATTTCTAGTCAGCCTTGCCATCGATGCGCAGTCGCGCATTATCCTTCATTGAGAACTCACTCTACTCTGCTTACTCTCCACTCAGACAGCTTCGTTTACATACCAATTATGCCCCTCACGAATCAGTAGTCTGAACGAATTTGACTTGTTGACTCGCGACGATGATACACGGGTGCCCAGTTTGGAGCCCGGGGCCGCGGACCCCGACACGAGATAAGTAGCCATATGTCCACGCGAAGATGAGACCTCCCGTCTTCTCGAGTTGCAGGGAATTCGATGCTCTGGCGAGCACAAGATACGACTTGTATCGTAATGACGTCATGACTACTACCATCTGAGTCGATTCAACTATAAGCGGTCTGTAAGACGGCGTCTATACAAAGGTAGCAGCATCTCTCCCCACGATAAGTTCTCGTAGCAGGTATTGCCAACTAGATTTTACAGCTTCGTCTCAGCAGCATCTATAAAACCACCATGGTCTCTCTCGATGTCATACAGTCTTCCAACGACCGCATTAGGTCTGCCCTCCCCGTCGGTCTTGTCGCAGTCTTCGTCGGAGGCACCAATGGAGCTGGGGAAACGACAGTGAGGCAGTTCGCAAAGTACACAGCTCAGCCACGAGTCTATATTGTCGGGTGCTCTCAGGAGGCCGGCGACCGCATCACGGCCGAGTGTAAGGAGCTCAACCCCGAAGGCACCTTCGTCTTTCTTCAGCGAGAAACAAGCCTCATGCGCAACGTGGACCAGATATGCAAGGAACTCGCCAGCAAAGAGGACGTCATCACCCTGTTATGCCTAACCGTCGGCACCCTGCAACTCAGCTTCAGTGAGTCTAAATACACTATTCCTCTCGCTACTTCGCTGAACCCGCGCAGAAACCGAAGAAGGACTCAACTACCCTACCGCCCTAACAGTACACGGCCACAACCGCTTCATCTCAAACCTTCTCCCTCTAATCCGCCGCGGGAAAGGCTTACGTCGCGTTGTCACTACCTTCATGGCGACCTTCGAGGGTCCAATCGACATGGCCGACTTCCAGGGCTGGAATCTCGGCCGTATGGCGTTCGCAGGCCATAAAGCCTCCGTCACGACTCTAGCCCTCGAGGCGCACCACAAGGCGGCGCCCGAGGTCGCCTTCTTGCACAACTTCCCCGGCGCCGTGGAGTCTGGCATCGCGCGCGGCTCGATCGGCGGGCTGATGCGCTTCCTGAAGACAGTGTGGGGAGTGCTTGGCCCGCTGGTGCATATATCGCTGGTGGAAGCGGGGGATCGCCATTTGTTTTTCTGTACTAGTGCGCGCTTTTCTGCGGGGCCTGAAGATGAGGCGGCTGGTGTGCCGTTGGTTGACGGGCTGGCCTTTGCGAGGGGGACTGACGGCCAGGTTGGGAGCGGCGTGTATTCGATTGATGAGAAGGGGGAGAGCGCGGGGGCCAAGGTTGAGAAGTTGCTCGTTCAGCTCCGGAATCAGGGGATGGTTGAGCGGTTAATAGAGAACGTCGAGGCTGATATCAACGGCACCCTGGCCTCAGGCAAGGACAGCTAGGAGATCGACTATTCGGGATAGCGCAGATCTGGTGGCAGCGAGATGGAAGAACATGGGTGCGGATATAGGGGTACACTACAGGGTACTCGCGAGCCAATCGAAGCTTTTCCAATATATAGATTCTATGCCGTGAACAAGACATTAAATCTTGTATTTTTCAATGAGCTACGGTCTGCAACCTGTATTAACGTGCGGTCTTGAGACATCAGGAGGGTAGTAGGGGAATATTTGGGCTGGAAACGTCCAAATTCAAGTTTTTCAAATATCACTTTGAGTTGAGCACTTTGGAGGGGCGACACAAGCTAAGCTGCTACAGTAAAGATTGGAGTAGAGTATGCAGATGGTGATCACAAGATTCACAATATCATGTGAAGACAATTGAAGTTGTATTGTGCTCGACACCGCTTCACTGTCGTTGACTGAGCTTCTTTCACGAAACAAGGAGCTGACAAGGAGCTGACAAGGAGCTGACAAGGAGCTGTTCGTCTAGTGAAGTATTCGGTAGTGTTGTACAGAAGATAGAGAGGCCTACATGAAGGTGAGGCTATATACAAGAAGTAAGGTGCACCTGTCGTAGCTCTCACTGCCCCTTTCTGACAGCTCTCGCTGGTTCGAAGGGCATGCAGATATCGGTCTGGGTGTGGTGTACATGGATCAGTGGAAGAATGACAAGATGAACGTAGCACAATGATGCCGACACTTACAAGCTAGAACAACGGAGATGTATGTTTCGGGATGGTTGGAACTGTGGAAGGGATATTGGGAGAGTGTCGCGGCGTTCGAGCAATGTTAAACTTGAAACCGGATATGCAATAAAGCAAGGTCGTTGACAGAAGTAGAGGAACGGCATATCCATAAGAAGATATCAGAGTTGACGTGAGGCACCAATGGACTCAACATAACCTTCGAGGCACACGAGCGGGAATGCATAGGTTTCAGGCTGGTCAAGGAGCGCAGCGGGTTGGAAGACCCGCTCACCTCTCCACCGCCACTCTCCTTCACTCACCAGCCACCCGCGCAGCTTTTCACTAGCCACCCGCGCAGCTCCAGGCAACAGCGCCCGACCTGATCTTCCAAGGTTCCACAGGCTTCCACCACTTCACCCCGCGAACCAATCACAGTCCCTCGCTTAGCCCACGGCTTAGTCAGCACCAATTTCGCCTGGGTATATCAAGCTAGCCCCCCACCGACCAACTTCCTTCCTCATCTTAGTGCAAGGTTCGTCCTCCCCTCCCCATCCTTTCCACAACTCCTCATTAACATTCTCTTAGGGCATTACGCGCGTCAGTGAGGATTCGTCCGAGACCGTGTTGTTGCTGGTTGAAAACTACCGAAAGACCACTCTTGTCGGTCTTCGGATCGGCAGGGAATTTTTGGAAACACAAACCTCGAGTGAGATATCTCCTCAACCTTTTTTTTCATTGATCTACTCAGCTTGTCTGGGTACTCGAAGAAGAAATGCTTTGGTCTCTTGGTCTCTTCTTGCTTTGACTGTCTTGATTGTGTGTGGTGTTGTTCGTGATGGCTATCAGTGACGCGTCTTGTTGTGATGAAGATTGTACGCGCCTGGCGTTGAGGAGAGGCGCCATGCTGTCGCACTGCTGCTCTTCACCCCTGCCATGCTTTAGATTCATGCGCCGTGTATGCTGTAGAGCAGTAGCAAGCAGGGTTGATGGCCGTCAACGATGCCGCCGTGGGGTCGCGGAGGAGTGAGCTCGCGTTGGCGCTGAGGATGTCCGGCAGCCACATCATAGGCGGCACCTTCACAATGACCTGCCTTCCAATCTCCGTAGAGCTCTAGACGGTCTGATGAAGCTTAATGAACAATTGAATGCCATCTCCGTCAGCTACATTGCGTTTTGTGCCGTCATTAGCAAATCTCGCGAGCGACCGCGACCAGTCCAGCGGCCATCCAGCCACGGCGCCACGCATCTTGAGACCAGATAGCGCTCAAGGCGGGCTGGATAGTAGGGAGAAGGCCCTTCATGGTGTTGACTGTGTAGATGGCGATGCCGTCGCCAGACCGTGGGCGACAGGCCGTCATGGACTGCCTGAGAACGCTTCATTTCCTACACCATCGCACATCGTGAGATCTATCGCACTTTGTAGACTATATCCGAAGACCTAATTGACACGTTCATATTGAGGCATCTCCTGCCCAGACGCGATGGCGTCGCCAGCCATCCGTTGGGACAGTCGTCGAGACACCGCATCCAAAAGGCCTTCCTCCGCACCACCGGGCCGTGCATCTTAAGACCCCAAAGACACCATCAATAGTCTCAGAAGAGTTGAGGAATAGGTCCCCATCGTATCTACTACGCTGCTGTAGATGGCGTGGCCCACACCGCCCGAATCTTGCTCCAACAACGACATACTCGGCAGCCTCTACCGCCTCTCCCCGAGCATCGCAACACCCTACTACCTCTCCGCTCCTCCAACTAAAGCGGCGAAAGCCCTCCCTAATCGACTCCTGGCCGCCGAAGCCGCCGGCGTCGCCAGCCGCCTCCCTTAACCCACCCTCCGACCGCGCGAGGACGCCGCGAACCTCAACACCACACGCTTGCGTTACCAAGTTGAGCGGAATAAGTGGTTGCGAGCTTCAGCATAGTTCTAAGCCGCGACTAGCTCGTCTGGCGATTATGAGCCTTCTCCTCCTTCGACACGCTCTCACGGCCTTCAAACAACCATAACGAGTCACGCGTTATCGAGCTCCGACACCTGCTGTTCTCACACCCTCCTCCTCATGAGCTCGCCTCCGAACAAGCCTTTGATATCTAAGGCCACCGGCAGGTTCGCTGCCTCTAGCCGTCTTTGTTGGGGGGAAGATACAGGGAGGAACACAACAGGGGAGTCAGCAGGTCTAGTTGGGAGGGTCTGAAACGTGACATTCACGCAGGCTATGTCCTAGATAGGCCAGGGGCGGCTAGGGAAGTCTTCTACGCCGCAGTGGTGTGGTATTACTCGGCTGGTATGAAGAGCGTTGAGACGAGGAGTTACAATCTGGAGCTTGAGAAAAAGTAGGAGCAGGCTTGGGGTCATTCTGCTATGCTAGAGCGCTACGGCTAGATCTGAAGAGCGCGGGACGTTACATTCGCGGTAGGCGTGTCTTGGATAGGGCTGGGGTGGCTGTGAGGGAGTTCTTGGGGTACAGCTGTGCGGGTTTTACTCTCTGAAGTGAGAGAGGGCAACTTGGGAGGTCGCCATTAAGAGCTTGAGGAAATACAGAGCTGTTTTGGACATATTTTGGACGTGTGGGAGAATCGGGGCAGATACAGAGACCTCAAGGCGATACATCCATGAGCGAATGGTCTTGCATGGTGTAGAGGTTCTTCGGGAGACTATGAAATGGTGCAGCGGTATTCTGTTTGATGTCGGACTTCGAGCCAGCCAGATTATAGGTTCTGATATGATAGTTTTGGAAGTCCGTACTGCATTTCCCATGAAATCTTCGCATGTGGTGAATTGGGACTAGATCTAGAGCGTCTGAAACATTACATTCAAGGGCTACTAGTCTTGCATGGTGTAGAGGTCTTCTAAAGATATATGTGGTGGTGCAGTGGTCTTCTGCAACTTATCCGCTATAGAAGATGTAGAAGTGGGCATTTCGAATTGAGATTCTCAGGATGATATAGACTGTATATGGTTGAGCTTGGGCGGATCTGTAATGCCTACAAAGTTACATTCACGGTTGAGAGATCTTGATTAGTGTAGAGTTGCTTCAAAGATCTCCACATATTGACAATCGGACGTTAAAATCAAAGAGCATCACTTGTTACATTCAAGCCTGATCGATCGTGAATAGTCTAGACTTGCTTCGAAAAGCCGTCTAGAGTGTCATTTTTACGCTGAGAAGTGTGCCATCTATGACCTGTGTGCTGCATGAAGTCTAAACCCCAAACTCTATCCCGCATGGATCACCTCTTGTCAAAGTTGTCGAAGTTTGGGTTGTTTCTGGAGGATGTTAGAGTTATGTCAAGATTATAGAGAACAACAAACATACCTTGCACGAGCCCTTCAACGGCCCCAAGTCCTCGCAGCATCCCGGGCCTTCACCTCTAGCTCGCTGAAGGCATGACCCGAGATCTCTTGGATCCAGAAAGCTTCATCCTCGGCCCGGTTGTCGGTGTGTGCGACAAAAAGCCACACACTGTTGTCATGTACCACAGTGCGCACGTCATAGTTGGCGTCGCGCATGTAGGCCGCAAGAGCCATGGCCTGGCCAGGAGTTGGAACTTGGCCCTCGGACTGGACAGGAAGGGGTCCTCCCGCACGCAGCGTATATGTGCGTGCGGCGTCAGTGGTCATCCGTCCAACATGCTGGTGAGCGAGAACCAGCTGCTGGGCAGCGCGGAAGTCGGCAGTTTCGTAGGCTGAGGTATCCACGCTGCTGGCATGCGGAGGGAGTAGAGGGGGGCTACCGGTGTTGTTAGTAGTGTTAGGAGTACCTGGAGGCTTAGGAAGCGCATACCGCGTCTCGTTCTCGGCGTCAGGGGTCGCGGGTCGATTGGCGGGCATGATGGCCTCGCCATCAGTGGGCGAGGTGGGAATGTACACGCCGGAAGAGCTTGTAGTGGCTTTGCGTGGAGAGCTGGTGCTGGCTCCGCCAGGGGAGCTCGCGCCCTTGCCTGGGCTCGCTGGGTTCTGTCTCGGTGGAGAAGACATCTGGTACTGCTTTCGAGATCTTGCGAGAGGTAACGTCAATATCAAATCCTTTGAAAGGCATAGAAGAAGACTTACTGTGATCTAGAAAGCTTCTGCAGCTGTGATGTTTTCTGAAGAAAGGAAGAAAGACGTCGGCGACCCCAAGATTATATACCTAAGCTTACCAAACTCAGAAATAGTGAATAGACAGCCCGCCAGAGCGCAGCTTCCGCTCCTAAGCGGCCGATCCAGGCGCCTGGTGGCCTCTCGGGTACCTTCGTTCTGGCGACGCTTTGTGACTTCTCCAGCCGCTCTACGGCTTATTCTGTCAGTCTACCACTTTTCAACAGAAGCTTCGAGATCGGACACCCACCTGCACCTGTGTGGAGTAGGAGGACGTGGTAGTGATGGAAAGCTTCAGTCTATGGAGGGCTTCGGCTGCATATGATCGTACAAAGTAAGAACTAAATTAGATGCTGAATACCAGCAGTAAGACACTGGTCGTGACACCAGGAGGCGGTAGTGGTGGACGGCAACGTACTTCGAAGACGTAGGTGCGCGCAGAAATGGTCAAAGTTCCAAGGATTGTATATTAGACTACCTGTTGACGAAGCTGATACCCAATTTCCAGGACCCTCCTTGCAGTGGCGTCGGGTGAGGAAAAATGGAGCCGAAGCACTCATAGATCCGGGTGCCCAAACTTAATTTGAAGATGTAGGGGCGCGTAGAATTGGTCAAAGTCCCAAGGGTTGGATATTAGACTACCTGTTGACCGAACCGATACCCAATTTCCAGGGCCCTCCTGACAGTGGTGTTGAGAGCAAGAATGGAGCCGGAGCAGTGATATATCCGGGTGCCCAAAGTTATCTTGAAGTTGTAGGGGCGCGCAGAATTGGCCAAAGTTCAAAGGGTTGGATATTAGACTAGCTTTTGACGAGACAGATATCTTATTTCTGGGGCCCTCCTTACACTGGTGTCGAGCGGGCAAGAGTGGAGCCAGAGTAGTGGTATATGCACAGTACATATAAATAAGTCCAGGATTTGTATAGAAAGTAGATAAGTGTTGCATAGGGCATGAATCAAAGAGTATCACAAGTTATATATAAGCGTGATTGATAATGAAAGGTCTAGACTAGCTTCGAGAAGCCATCTAGTGTACATTGCTCTGTTGTAAAGGTCGTGATCTATGGTCTATTTGTAGAATGAAGTCCGACTCCCAGACTCCCTCCCAAGCCACCATCTACTAGGCCCTCTTTGCTGTTGTCTGTGATAAGTTAACAATTATCCAAACATCAAGAACAACACACATACCAAGAAAGCTCCCTTCAGAGGGTCTGACCTCTCGCAGCAATCTCCGCCTGCATCTGAGCGTCACTGGACACAAGTCCGGAGCGCTCCTGGCACCAGTAGGCCTCGTCGGGGCCCTCGTCGGCGGGGTGGCATACATATAGCCACAGCTTCGAGCCGCGGACCTCGCCGTGGACATCGTAACGGGCCTGGCGCATGTAGTACGCCAGCGCAAGAGCCTGGTCGTAGCGGGGCCAGTCCCCGTCTTGTCTCGGAGCCGTGTCTAGCGGGCGAGTCCGAAGGCGGAGAGTTGGGGGGTTGGCGGGGTGGAGACGACTTTTGTGCTGCTCGATTTGAAGGTCTTGCCGATGTGATCAATATTGAAGGTCTTGCAGCAGGATGTTGAAAAAGATAACTTACAATCGAAGCTGTTTGAGTGATCTGAAGAACAAAGCAAGCAAGTCGTTGGCGAACCCTAGATTATATACCTCAGCTTACCAAATTCAAAGATAGTGAAGATTAGCCTACCCGACTGCCTTCCGCCCATAGCGACTGAAACCAGGCGCTTTGTGGCCGAAACGGACGCTTTGTGCCTTTTCCAGTCGCTCATGGGCGTTTCCAAGAAGCCTCCAGAGCGAATCTTCACCGGCTGCGCTTGAGCGCGGCTCGGAGAAGGGCTGGCCGAGTCCACATAAGCTTCATCCTCTGCCGGTTTGTCGTTCCTGTCTACGGAGAGCCGCAATTGGCTAGGAGCAAGAATCCATCGTGGTCTTCCACAACGGTTTTGACAGACTGCAAGACATCATAGTGGGCCGTGCGCATGTTGCAAGACTCGGCGTCTGGCCAGGGGCAGGGACCTTGCCCTCTTGCTGATCACGCATGGTCGCTCAGCGTGCATGATATGACTCCTGGCCGATGTGGTATCCATAAAGAGGGCTTCTTGGGAGTGTTAAACATTTCAGAGGGGGTCAGCCACTCCACGTTCTGCTCGGGCTCGACACCATCAACCATGAAGGTATAACCATGTGCAGCGTTGGCGCCCATGGGCTCCGCGGGTTTCAGGCACCATCAAGAGGGACCACACACACTTTTGACACTGTTTGGAGAAGCGTGGTATACTTTAGGAAATTTGGAAAAAATATAGAAAAGCTAGGAATGATATAAGAATCAGACGGAATGATGTACAAGGGAATAGTAGTCTGCGATGGGGATTTAGAGAGGGAGAATGAGCAGTGATTTATACCATAGAGTTGTTTGCTCATATAACAGCTACTTGCGAAGTGTGTGTAGAAGCAATCGAGAAGTTGAGAGTGATAGAGACAGCTGACTTCCAGCAATCTTACCCCAGACTCACATATCAAGGTCATCGAGGAGCTTCTTCAGCATGACCCTTTGATTCAAACCAAAATGACCCTCACAAGACCTCACAACCCAAACTGCACGCGTTGGAGATGACTCGTGACTATGTCTTTGATTGATCGAAAGCACACTTACAAGCCATGCCATTACCACAAACAATCCGATTTCGCTCGAGTCTAGCAATCGCACCATCAACACCACCAATGCCATACTTCATACAACCTATACTACACTCACGACTTCCTAAAACCCAAACGCATCCAACAAACTCCCAGCATCCGGCTCCTGGAACTGCGTTGGCGGCGGCTTCTTCGTCCCCTCCTTCTCCTTGACCCCATCCACCTTCTCCCCCTCCTCCTCCCCATCTTCCTCATCACTACTCTCCTCAATCCCCCCCTCAGCCTCCTGCAACGCATTCCTAACATGCTCCCTCGTCGGCAAATCCGCCACCACCAAACTACTCCTCCTCTTCAGCAGCGTACGCGGATCGAAATCCGCATCCAGCGGCCCCTTCGTCTTCGCCGCCACCCCATCCACTGGCGTCTGCGGTAGCTTACTCTGCTGCACCCGCGGCAACAAGAACTCCCACGTCTTCACCAAATCTAGGGCCAAGAGATCACAGCCCATGCGCTCATACAACCCCGCGGTATGCAGCACAAACTCCCACTCCGCGCGTGGACTCACCATCGCCGCGCCCCTCAGCGTCTGCAGACTCTTCGCGCGAAGGATCTTATACAGCACCACCAGCGCGGGATCATCCGTCAAAAACAGCTTCGAGGAATACGACGGCGTCTCCGGCGGCGACATGAGCGTCGTGAGGGGCTGCACGAGCGCGCGCACAGCGCTGTCGCGCTTCCCCAGCATCCAGAAGGCCCACGTCGCGAGCCAGCGGTTGCCCTCGCGCGTGGCTTGGGGCAGGACTTTTTCCTTGAGGAAGGCGGTGAGGACGGGCCCGTCGTCACCTTCGTAGACGCGTGCGACGGCGATGGCGAGCTGCGTGTCGCCAAGCTGGTTCGAGAGGACCGAGACGGCGTCGGCGAGGTGGTCGGCGAGGAGGAAGAAGGCGGCGGCGTATTCGAAGCGCCGCTTGCCCATTAGAGCGTAGGCGTTTTTCAGCGCTGCTGTTTTCCAGCGCGCTTCGGAGAAGTTGTTGGAGAGGAGGCGGAGGGTGGGGGTTTGTTCGCGGGACCAGGTGGCCATGCGCCAGAGGCCGATGAGGACGGGTTTCTTGCGGAGGGCGAGGTAGAACAGGGAGCAGTCGACGGGGTTTTTGTCGTCTGTGGAGGTATACTGGTTGCGGGCGATGGATTCGAATTGGGCGCGCTGGTGGACTTATCAGCAGTGTTCGGGGTGCGAACAGTTGATGAGCTTACTAGAGCTGTGAGATCGGTCATCCACATGAAGATGCCGCTTTCCCTCGCGTGGCGCCATAGCATGCGGCCGCTGAAGTGGCGGGAGACGAGGTCGACGAGGATGTCTTGGCTGCCGCTGTGGAAAGCCCAGGTAATTTCGCGCCAGGAGATGGGCACTTCTTCGGCGGAATGCTGGCCAGAGCGGAGGACGTGCTGTCTGAAGAATAGCAGGAATCGACCGGCGTTGTCGTCGATGGAGCGGCGATGCTTCTCGACCGTACCTACACATTCGATGATGTCGGCGAGATGGAATTGCTCTTGGGAGGAGAGTTCGGGCAGCTGGACTTTGGTAAGGGTTTCTTTGAGGGAGTTGGCGACAGCTTCGGTGACGGTGTCGGGATCTGAGTCTTCGGAGAAGTCGGCGTAGGAGGAATGCATCTCTTTCCGGGAGGCTGTCATAGCAGTCTGTAGAGTCAGTATAACCGGAGTTACAGAAAGGAATTAGTATAGCTTACATCGTGATCCTCCGAGAAGTCTTCGGCCTCGAACCCCAAGAACCCTTCCAACTCATCACCTGGGATAAAGAACTTCAGCTTCTTATAAAGAGTGAGCAAGATCCGCTGAACAAGTGCCACCTTCCCGGAGAGCACACACTGCGAAAGCAGCTGAGGATGGAAGACCGGTAGCGGCCCATTCAGCCTACTAACGGCAGTGAAAATATCGAGCTCCGCCTTCTTTCTCGATAGCAGTCGCAGACTAGGGAACAGGCCATCGACCTCAACATGCTCATCCTGGACAAACAGCTGATTACCTGCGCCAATGACAAGGTTGCCACTGCCCAACC
The DNA here is from genome assembly GCF_010093595.1 of Mytilinidion resinicola. Classification (NCBI taxonomy): domain Eukaryota; kingdom Fungi; phylum Ascomycota; class Dothideomycetes; order Mytilinidiales; family Mytilinidiaceae; genus Mytilinidion; species Mytilinidion resinicola. The sequence continues at coordinate 521,172 of NW_022985442.1, forward strand.
AGACAGAGTCGCCTATGGGATGAGGCGTGAGGTCGCGGATGCGGATTTCTCTGATCTGCGTCCATGACGGACCGGCATTGAGATAGTCATACCGCAGCTGAGCATAGATAACGACTCTGTGTGGGAAGCCGACCGCCAGAATGGATTGGTTGTCTGGCGTGGACGACCAATCGAGGTCTTGAATCGTGCCGTGCCCGTCGAACCGCTCTTCGTATTCTAGCATGGCGCTTCTCGTGTTCCATATCGTGAGGGTAGTCTTCTCAGCATCAACTAGGGCAGCTTTTCGTATCGACGTGCCGCTGGCAAGGTGCGGATTGGGAATGCTTGTGTCGACTGTTGAGGTAAGAAGCCAATCCAGCTTTTGCTGCTCGAAGTTGACTCTCGCTGTCCATGATTTGATGATGCCAGATTTTGTGGTTGAAATGGCGACGTCGCGTGCGAAAGTATCTAGGAAGCCTGAGATGACGGGCGCTGTTCCGGCGGGATCGACTGGTAGCACGAAAGCTAGGCCATCGCCGGAGCCAAGATCAAACGATCCATACTCCTTCATCGTGATCTCAGAGTGGCCATTCGTTTGAGCGGCCTTGGTGTACACCGGAGCCGATGCGCTTATGCTGGAAAATTTCCTTCCCGTGAGCGGGTCAATTTCTGGCGGAAGTTGTAACTCCCAAGCCAATCCCTTCATCTCAGAGCTAATAGTTGCGATGTGAATACAACCCCTGCCAGGTTCCGTCTCGGGGACGACTAGAAGACATAGCGGTTTGCCCTGGAGCTTGTATTGGCAGCGGGCGACCTCCACCGCGACCGGCCCTCGTGAATCCCAGAGGGAGATGCTTTTGTGATGCAGGAAGACGACGAAGTTTCCTTCGTGGAGAATAGACGTGCGATGGATGTGCCCTCCATGATTGACCATACTATGCCGATGGAGAGTCATGCCAGACTGAATATGCCTCTGCACCCACACGACGCTCTCATCATTGACCGTGCGCGAGATCAGAGCTCTTCCGCTTGCCGTCCGGTTGACTTTCTTGATAGCATGGGAATGTCCCGTCCAGACCGCCTTCCGCTGTATCCGATGCGGCTGAGCTGAAGGATCAAAGAGGTAATCAACGCGGCTCTCAAGCCACTCAATCCTGCCATCGAAATGATGCGTGAGGAGTGTGAAGACGCTATCCGGCTTATCACCGCAGAAAGCATGGAACTGCACGTTGTCGTCCAGCCCGCTTGCGCCTTTGGCGAAATGGAGATGCAGCCCTTCAACGTGCGCGATGTTGAAGATATCAGTGGTTTTCCTGACTTTGCAGCCAATGCTTTCGAGACCCCACGCGGACATATTCCCTCGATCGTCCAGCACTACCACCACCTCCGGACTGCGGTTCGCGACCTCTATGAGATGCGAAAGTGCCATTTGCTCTTTATCATCGTTCGACGCTCTCTGCACCGCTCGTTCCGTCGCATACGTGAAATCCCTGCTGTCGATGAAAAAGGCGTATCGCTTCTTGCTCTGCTGCTCCAGGTCCCGCGGCTGTATCGACTCCAGCAAGTCAATCTCCGCCCACAGCACCAAGCCATCGCTCCCGTGATTCTCCCCCGTTGTCCAGACCCGCACTTTGCTGTCCGCGCAGATGGTATACAGCACGTTTTCCGATGCCGACTCTTTATGGAACGGTTTCCGCCAATGCATGCCCGTGACTGCGGAGGGGTGTGGGAGGTAGCTGTAATCAAACGCCTGCTCCACAGAGCCAAATGCCAGCCGCCGCCATATCTTCAATAGTCGATCGTGTGTCCCCGTCGAAGCGATGAAGGTTGCGTCTGGGGAGAACTGGGCGAATTTGGCGGGGTTGGCGAGGCGTTTTGTCCAGATCTGCTCCGGGGAGCTGTGGGTGGAGAAGAGGGTAAGGGAGGTGCTACCGACGAGGAGCTCTTCGTCGAGGCCCCAGGAGAGGGTGGTTATGTGGTCGTTCGGGGAGGCGAGGGGGAGGGTGCCTTGGAGGGACCACTGTCGGAGTATACTGATTAGCTTGGGATCATCAGAGGGTGGCGATATATAGCAACCTTCAAAGCTCCTTCATCCTTGCCATAAGGCTTGTAGATGTAGATATGCTCGCCGGAACATGCCGCGATCTTCCCGGTCTCCTCATCGAACTTGATCGCCTCCAGCTCCTCCTCTTCCTTGATATAGATGGTTTGCAGGACATGATTATATCCATCAAGCACAACGACCGAATTCCCAGATATATACGCCTACGGAATAAATAGTTAGCATTACACGCCATGCGCGTCACTTTGCCGGCCTGGGGATCTCTCACAATGACCTGCAGGTTTTCCCACAGCCCGGTGGTGACGGCCTGGAGCTTCGCCTGCGGCCGCCCGGGGAGAATGCCGCGCATGGTTATCGGGGCGGCATGTTGGGGTTCGAGAGAGCGCGCGGTGTGGTCGATGGCCGTGGTGTTGAGGATCCCTTGACGTCTGCGCCAAGCATGTGAGAACGGCGACGGTGCACGGCTGCTTTTGTGGGGTGACGGCCCAGCTTTAAATCAACCTCATCCTTATCGAAGCCACCCAAAAGCAATTTTGGCAACCCTACTACTACTAAGCTGAAGCCACTCCGATAGCTGGATGAGGGTAAGTGATTGAGTATGCATCGTTCAGAATTGAAGTTTGGGAACCTTGAATTCACCATGTAGGTTGAACTCGCATCGCTGCAGGCTTCATCAAGCGCATTCCATCCATCCCTAGAAGTCCTCCAAAGTCCTATCGGACCGCGTAAAATGCACAGGTGGGTATGTTCAATTCATAACGCGCGTGGAAAGAGATCCCGTAGAGCTATGTATATTCTGCCTGTCCCATTCACGACCCCGTAACCTTTACGTCCACATTTCTTAATAATCTATCCCCTTAAGTCCTCCACACCCCTATCAGCAGCCGCCAAATGCATGCGTGAGCATATCAATCTCAAGAGTGCGTGAGAATATATCGTCTAGAGGCATCTAAATGCCACCGAACCATTTCACGTGCTATGGAACTTGACATCCGCATCTCCTAGATATCGAGTCCCTAGAAGTCCTCCAAACCACTGTCAGCACCCGCAAAATGCTCGCGAAAGCATATCAATATATGCAACGTGTGAGAACGGGGCTCCCAATGCATGAAACTACTACCGGCCCGATTCACGTGCTATGGAACGTGACATCCTCTTCTCCCTACCTCTCTCACCGCCGGGAGTCCCCGAAACCCCTATCAACGCCCTCAAAACAATCACATGAGTCTATCAATCTATGGAACGTCTGGAAACGGGGTCCCGAGACGTATGAAAGCACCATCGGTCCATTTCACGTGCTACGGAACGTGACATTGTCTTCTCCGTCTTCCTCACACCCCCAGAGGGCCCCTAAACCCCTATCAGCACCTAAAAAAAATGCACACTCGATCATGCTTATTTTGGTTGGGTTAGAATCTGCGACCGCATTCTTAATTCGTATGTCTCCGGTCCAACTTACACCCTCCGAATCTTGACATCCTCTTCTTCCTACCTCTCCCACCTCCAGGAGCGCCTGAGACACCCTATCAATTCTCCAAAAATGGCTGTATTTATCTACCTCTACCCAATTCTCACCCTCCAGAACGTGACATTCATGTTTTCTCAACTCCTATTATCCCGGAAGTTCTCCACACTCATATCAACACCTCCAAACCCACGCACAAGCATACCCAATCAAGAAAGTGCGTCAAAAAACTTCCCGCTGCTATATCTACGCACCTCTAACCCGATTCACGCCCTACAGAACGTGACATCCATGGTTTCCTACCTCTCGTTGGCCCTAGAGTCCTCGAGGTCATCCTCCTACAGTGCAAAACGAGCACGTAAGTACACTCGATCTAGAACGCACGTTCGAAACGTCCCCACGGCTGCGTCCATCTCCCACCTATCCAATTCGCGGCCTCTGGAACGTGACATCAATGATTTCTTGACTCTAATTGGGCCCAGAGTCCTCCAAATCTACTTCAGCACTTGCAAAACAATCACGTGAGCACGCTGTTTTTAATACGTTGGGATTTAACATCAAATTATAGATTTAATACATCTCCCACCCAATTCACGGCCTCCGGAACGTGACATCTGTACTTTTTCCACTCTAATTAGGCCAGGAGTCCTCCAAAGACGCTACCCTCACCGCAAAACAGTCACGTGAGCATGCTTGTTTTCAATACGATGGGATTTAGTATCAAATTATAGATTCAAGACATCTCCCACCCAATTCACAGCCTCCAGAACGTGGCATCCTTCATTTCGTGGCCCTTGTTGGCCCAGGAGCCCTCTAAATCCTCTTCAGCGCTTGCAAAATAATCAAGTAAGTATGTCAAACCTAATACATCGGGATTTAGCATTAGATTGAGGATTAATATACCGCCCACCTAATTCACGCCCGCTAGAATGTGACATCTATACATTTGTCAACTCCTATTAGCCCAGCACTCCTCCAAAGACCCTAACTAACTACCAACCCCGCAAACCGATTACGTAAGTACATGAATTCGAACGGGTCGGAATCTGACATCGTTTCATGTATCTTTATGCCACTGAGCTAATTTCCACCCTCTAGAACGTGACATGCATGTTTTCTTGCATCTAATTATCCCAGGAGTCCCTCAAACACGCTACCAACCCTGCAATACAAACACGTGATAATAGTGATTCGGAAGGCGTAAGAATTTGACGTGAAATTATAGATGTTTACACCTCCTGCCCGACTTAGGCCCGATAAAACGTGACATCCATAGATTTAAGAAGCTGATTGGCCCTGGGGCACCTGAGAGCTATTTGAGCGATTGCAAAAGGATCACGTGAGTAGGCTGGTTTAGAAAGGTAAGGAAATGGCATGGATATGTGCGATTTTGTGATAAGTTTTGCCTACGTCACGTGACCGCGAATAGTTGCCGCAAATCCTCGCATTTCTCACATATCAAACATCACGAGAACATAGCAAACAACTCAGAATAGCCCCATATGGCACCAAAAGCACCAAAAACAACACATATATATATCACAAACAAGTCACAAGAGCACCAAAAAGCACCAAAAATGTCCTGCAGGACTGTCACTTATGTGACTTGATTGCTCAATACTACCCAAAGCCCCGCCCCC
>NW_022985442.1:526377-536205 GCF_010093595.1 Mytilinidion resinicola
CCCACGTCTGCCGCACCATCCCCTCCCTCCCCTCCACCTGCCACGCCACCTCCACCTCGACGCCCCGCCCGACGTACTTGTACGCCACGCTGCCCGCCACCCACGCGCCCGCCGCGAGCGCCTTCGTGCCGTTCGCCTTCGCCAAGGGCATCACGCCCATGCCCCAGTGGGTCTCCTTTTCCCCAAAGGGGCCCGTCGTGAACGCGTTGCCCGGCGCATTCGCCGGCCACGTCTCCGCCACCGCGTCGGCCGGCAGGACATCTTCACGCGTCGGCAGGAAGAACGTGTCGAACCAGACCACCCAGCCGTCGATCTTGGGCACGTCGCGCGAGAGCTCCACCGCAAAGGGCGCCGTGAACTGCAGTTCTTGCGCGCTCACCGTCGCGAGCGGGAGGACGCGGAAGGTAGAGGGGGGGCCAGCGATACGCTGCGGGATCACGTGCTCGATGTCGATGACGGAGAAGGCGAGCTTGTCGTTGTCGATCATGGGCGTCATGTCAAACCCGTAGACGTCGGCCCAGAAGGCGTTCTCGCGGTTCTCGTAGCCGAACTGCGCGTTGCTGTAGGGCGCGATGCGCAGCGTGCAGTGCGACGGCACCATGAGGCCGCCGGGGGCGAGGAAGCGGTCGCGCGCGACGAGCACGCTGTCGAGCATCTTCTCGTAGAGCAGCGCGTAGCCCATCCATTCCGAGACGATGATGTCGACCTGGGCGACGGGGAGGGTGATGTCTTCGATGTTGCCGCGGATGACGGTGATGGTGGCGGCGAGGTTGTTGGTGTGGATGATTTCGCGCGCCTTGACGGCGACGTTGCTGTTGTCGACGGCGTAGACGTGTTTAGCGCCCGCTTTCGCGCAGAACATGGAGAGGATGCCTGTGCCGCAGCCGACGTCGAGGACGGTTTTGCCGGCGAAGACGTGCTTGTTGTCGTAGATGAAGTCGCGGTAGGCGTCGGTGCGGACTTTGTCTTCGAGCATGGTGCGGTGGATCTCTGGGATAGGGGGTTAGCGGCGTAGAGAGAGGGGGGAGATGGAATCAGATTGGAAGGAGGGAGGGACGTACGGTTGTAAGCATAGCCGTTAAAGTAGCTATCATTATCCTTCTCCAGCGCCGGACCTGATAGCTTCTCCTCTGCAGCTTTCTTCGGCTTGGTGGGGCGAGTCTTCGTATCGGATTCGGACGATGTTTCGGCTAGCATTCGCTGAACCATCTCATTGTGGGCCTTATGAACTAGGGCAAGCTGCTGAATGGCATTTTCGAGCTCGGCGATGCGTTCAAGATCCGCTGTGTTGTGATGCACATCTTCTTGGGCGGGCGTCTCATCGGTGGGGAGGTCGTCCAGGGAGTAGAGCAGCGGGTCGTCGTCGAGCGGCGAGCGGCCATATGCTTCGATCTCAAAGGTCTCCTTATCCATGTTGAAATCTCTGTGGCCTAGTAGCGCCTGCGAACGAATGTAGTTGATGAACTCGATAGTGCCGATGAAATCCAGGTCTATGTCACGTGAAGTTAGCAACCAAGAATGTCAATGCAGATGAGCCATGAGAATGCAAATGCAGATGGCCCAGGCTGCCGGCAAAGCCGCCTGGTACGATCTGCATGTTGCCAGCTGCAAGGCCCCGCTGTTTGCAGGAAGACGCATGCCGTGGGGAAGATGGGACAGGGGGGATATAACGAACTCATTCTTGCCTTCGCAGCGAGAAAGTCGAAACCCTCGTCGGCCTTGCAGTGATCACACATGGCAGTAGGGCTCGCGAAGGTCTGCTCGCAGAAGAAGCACTTGATCGAAACGGCATCATCCTCGTCCTCTACCTCAGCCCAGCCCGCGTCCGGCCCCGAGCCATCAGCGTCGGAGGAGCCGCTGGAGGGAGACATGTCTTCGGGATCGGGCCAGCAAACATCTGAGACGGGGTAGCACACACGCTTCATGGTGGACGTTCGCCGGAGGGGTGCGCAAGTTTCGTGCCGGTGGATGAAGAAGGATTGTTGTCGGTGGACGGAAGAGTGCAGGTGAGGTTGCTAGGAGAAGGGTTGTTGTGCGCCGCGATATTTTTATGGAGGGGCAGACGGCTGTGGAGTTTGGGGACTTGCTGGCCCGCTTCAACAACAGAGCTTTATCACCAGCCCTCCCCCCTTATTGCACCACCAAACATCGACTGTGGCCTCTGAAACGCAGGCCTGAGCTGCTCCATACTGATACCATCCTCCCCTTCATGTTTGAAAGGCTGCCGAGCCATATTCCGCTGGTGAGATGTCTCCGTGGCGGGGCGGCGATGAGAAGCCATCCCCCCTTCTCCCACCACCAACACGCCTCTCCTCAACCTCAAACCAGCTCGCGGAGCTCGAGGCAGACATGGCCATCCTCTTCGCAAGCTCGGTATAGCTCTGCAGGGTGGTAGCTGCGATGCTGAGCTGTGCGGAAGGGCTCAGCGGCATCCCCGTGCAGGCGGAACCCTCAACACCAAGGTAAGAACCAACCATCCATTTTTGGGGCTTCGGCCTTGCTTGAAACTGACTCTGTACGCCTTCTACAGCTCCTCATCTTCTTACAGCTCGAATAGAGCGCGTTTGTGGCTGCTCCGATGCTCCGCAGCCTCCCAAAGGGGCCGCCCCAGCAACGGCCCGCTTGGACCTTTGTTTCGCCTCGCCTCGCCCACAACCCTCCCTCCTACAACATCGACAAGCTATACTCGTCCATGGCAGCAACGGCCCGAATGACTGAGCTAGAGCTCCAGCGATACGGGCTGATCGGATCCTATACCCCCTGGATCGCCGCGGGAGTCGTCCACGACAGCGCACGCCCACGACAGCGACGGCGACGGCGACATCCTCCCATAAGCTCTTTCCAAGGGCAGCGGCACTCCGACCAGGCACGGCGATTCTGGAATCTCCTGCAAAACTCATTTGGTAAGGCTCTTCTTCATTGAGCGTGCTTCGTTCGCTGCTGCCCATGCTAACCGCGCTGATCAGAGCCAGCCCCTCAGTCAAAGTGGGAATTCCGGCATTCCAGGTCGTAGATTGCGCCGGCACTCCCCTGGATGGATCCAAAGAGGCATAGCCTTCTATAGGTCTCGCCCAGGGTGTCCAGCTTCGCCTGCAGATCCTGTCGCAGAGGGCTGGCCACCCAACATCTCCGCTCCGACACGCATCCATGGGGGCAGCATCATTCGCGATAGAAGGCCCGCCAGAGCAAGTAAGTCGTCTTCTCCTGACCAAACCTTTCCTCTGTCATCGAGGCAGCGAGTACCTGAGTTCCTGTCTCTCCTGCTTCGGCTCGTCCTAGGCGGCAGCCGGCGGAGACCTCAGGATGCGACTTCCTCCGGCCTTCGCAATACTCAGTCCCCGGATGCGGAGTCGTGATGCTGACTGTTATTAGCTCTTTACAATGCTGCTACGTCGTACGACCATCGCATAGCGCCGCCAACTCATCAACTCTCCTCACCTTCCGCTGCATCGCAAGGACACGTCACGACTCCCTTCACTCCAAGATAGATGCCAACCAGGATACAGCCCAAGACCTCGACGATAACTCATGAACCCCATGGAAACCATGACATAGTTGGACTGACATCATGTCGCGAGAGCGCAGGAGGCTGCCATGCCGGGATCGACTTGGTAGTAAGCGATCCCAGCTTCTGGCGCCGGATGTCCGACGATATACTTTTTCTTCGCTGCGTATAAGATGTCCTAAACTCTAGGCCAGTGTTTCAGTCTACATTGGAGTCACCGTTGATGTATAGCAGCCCTGCGTCCATAGTTCTGGACCGTGTTCTCCTTGTTCCTGATAGATGATTCTGGATTCCCGGTGGTGGAGTCTGGCTCCGTTACGATTTGGTATTGGTTCAGCCAATCCACTAGCTCTGGACATGTGCTCTTGCTTGGAAGTATGGAAAGGTATGTCAGCTGCTGCTATACGTCTCGCTCGATGGAATTCTTACTGACCTTCGACTAAGTAAACTCCTCCGCTCATGACTTATTCGGCGACCTCCTTCGATATCAGTCACGCTTCACGGCATCATGGGCACAGGCCCTGAAGAGAAAATCTGTCGCATTTCCTAGATAATGCTATCCGTAAATCAAAACTGCACAACAACAGCGACAAAAAAGGAAAACTCCGAGCAGCATCCTTGGACAGCCAGGTAGGTGTTCCGCGTAGGGCGGAGGTTGGTATCGTGGAACAAGGTAGGTACGGTAGGTGATCTCCTTCCCTCTCAAGGTGATCATCGCCTGCCTTCCCTTTCGGGGTTCCATCTCTCGTGCTGTACCGAATAATCGTCCTGGAGGCATGGTTCCTTCTTGATCAGCCTTCCGGCTCTTTTCCATCTCGTCAAAGTCAACTTCCTCGGAGTCAGATGTCATTTCCTTTCCAAGTCAAACGACCCCAGGAGCCCATAGGCCTGTCTCCGCAGGGTTGATACCCCTCTCCATCAAACAGTCTGATCTCACTGCGGTCTTGAATCTCTTTCCTTAAAAGAAAATGTCCCACTTTTCTGTTCCGCATTCGCGAAGAACGTTACAAATTTCCAACTCCGCTGGCCCTTGGACCCTCTGATGACTTTTACTTCGCTTTTCATCCGACGTCTCAATCGAAACCTCCTCAACTGTGTTATGGGATCTTTCTCTTCCAGAAACTCCGTTTGATGATTCTGGGCGACGCGTTGTCCTGGTTCTCAGCATGTCGTTTTATCTCTAGTGGTCCTTGGACCCTTCATTTTCCAGGAACCTTTTCAATGTCGGTTTTTGCGACGCGTCATGCGAGGTCTCGGTACATTTCCTTGAGTCTGCTGGTCCGTAGACCTTTTGTTTTCAGGCTTTCCGTTTGATCAGTCTCTCAAAGCGCTCGACTCAGGTGTTCAACACATCTTAGTCTCCCGGTGGTCCTCAGACCCGTTATGATGATTTCTGTTGGGCACGTTGTCCGGTCAATTAAGTAAACCCGTAACATGTTCGTCTCTCAGTAGGTGGTTTCGCATAGGGCGGAGGTTGGTATTGCGAAGCCAAAGGTAGGCACGCTAGGTGGTTCCTTCCTTCGAGACTCTTTGTCAACGGTGCTCGTAGCCTTTTCCGCCTGGATTCGAATGCTCTTGGTGCCATCGATCTTGGTCTTTCTTAGTTGGATCCTCTTGATCGAGGCTCTTTTCGTCACGTGATCAGATAAATCTTTCGTCCTTACCCTTCTAGGTAGGGGTTTCGCGCAGGACGGAGGTTGGCATCGCGAAACCAAGGTAGGCACGGTACGTGGTTCCTTCCTTCGGGACTCTTTGTCAACGGGCCGAGGCCCATTTCCTTCAAGCCTTCCATCTCCTTGCGACGTCGTCTCTGTTTCTTTTCATCCGAGTATGCTTTCGATGATTCTTCCTGTCACGTGACCCGAGGCTGCTGCTCACGCCTTGAGTCTTGTACCTCCAAGGAAGGGGTTTTGCGCAGGGCGGAGGTTGGTATCGCGAAACCGAGGTAGGCACGGTAAGTCTTCTCTTTGCTGGACCTCTCAAAGGCGTGATACCTTCCCAAGCTAGGACGTTCATGACTCGAACTCGTTTGGGATCTCCGATCTCTTGTAGACTTTCGACAGTAGGTTTTTCAGATGTCGTCCATCCTAGCTCCATCCTTGTTTGTTTGGATCTTCAGCCAAGACTTCGATCGAAGCTGTGAGTGTCGAGTCTGTTCTTTCAATCATGACTCTGGAATGTGTTGCGTGTCGAGTTCGAAATCTGAGCATCTTTCCTTGTCATCTCCTGGAGACCTCGACCTCCTCCTTGCGGTCTTATCCCGCACTCAGTCAAAACCTTTGTCTTTTTGGATGGGTCCTTCTCACATCTCCTTGATATGTCACGTGTCACGAGTGACTACCTCTTTCCTCTTTGCAAACGCTCATTTTCTTTCGTCTTAGGCTTGGTTTTTTCGAAGGTGCTTCGCGCATGTCTGCATTTTCTTATGTCTTAGGCTTGACCTTTTCGATAAGCTTTTCTCGCTGGGGGTGGGTGACCGCGAGACAAGGTACGTGATGGTATGTGGTTTCATCAGACTGTCTATCGTGTGATGCCGGATAGATCCTCGCATCCATTTCGCATCTTTTTGGGATGTTACAAGTGACTACCTCTTTTCTTTCTGGAAACGTTCATTTTCTTTTGTCCTAGGCTTGGCTTTTTCGATAGGGGTTCGCGGAGGTGGGTGTTTTCTTGTGTCTCAGGCTTGGCCTTTTCGACAAGTGTCTCGCATGGATGGATGGGTAACCGCGAGGCGAGGTGTGATAGTATGTGGTTTCATCGGAATCTCGATGATCCGACGCCGGATGTTCCATTCCTACTCGTTGCGCCGTCGTTTACTTTGGTCAAGGCAGTTCGCGAAGCACTCCGATGCTTTCAATCTCGCGAGTCTCATGTCTCATCTCTCAAATGTTAGTATCGCTGGAGTCATCATAATTGGGGCTATAATCTTACCACTTAGCCATTACCTTTCGAGCCACCATCTCTTTTTCGTTGTCGTCTTTCCAACGTGTTCTTTCCTAGACGTTTCCGTGGCTAGGTACGTGATCCTGATATGACACTCCTGCAATTTACTAGTCGATTGTCTTATCTGAAATGTCAGTTTTTACTCTGGTCATAATCGTTCGAACGAAGTCTTACCATCTCATTGTTGTCTTAGGAGGTATCATCCTTTTTCATTCTTCACATATCTCAACATGTCCTTTTCTGCTCGCGTAGACATTCCCGCGGTCAGGTAGGTGATAATAATTCGAGTTCTCTACAATTTCTGGGTTCATTGCTGCTCTATGCAGTGGACATGTCCGTAGTCAGGTAGGCGATGATCAGTAGAACTTTGTGCAATTTCTCGAGTCGAATTTCTTGTCTGAAAGGTAAGTATTGTTCTATTCGTCGACATCTAGATGAAGTCTTACCACTTGATCTCGCTCTTTCAAGCCACCATGTCATTCCTCTTTTACCAAGTTCCGCCGTTCTCCTGATCTGGAGCCGGAACCATATTCAAAACATAGACAGCCGTCCGTACCAAAATCAACGCCATACATAATCAAATACAAAAGGAAATAATCGCAGTCTCCACATAAGCGGATGGCCAATGGCGACCCAGAACCAGACCGCTCGCAAGCCCCGCGGAAGCGAAGCCAATTGCCACCGTTCCTGGACCGAAGCCACCCGTCTTTGTTGATCCTCAATACCAAGGCGCCAAAAACAGTCCGCAGCCAAGCCGCTATCTCAGTTTATGGCCAGCATATCAGAAGAGGGAGAGGGATAGGAGTGTGGCCTCGGTATTGACACGCGGGACCGATGGGGCTTAACACCTCCGCGAAGCCTGGAAATGCCACCTGAACCTGAGCGGCACTTTGGCCATCCTTTTTTGTTTTTTGTTTTTGTTTTTTGATGTTTGGGATCCTTTCTCTCATCCCTTTTCTTGGCCTTTTGCAGCCCCCAGTTCCTCAATCTACTCGCACGCTCCGCGCACCGCCTCAACCTCAGCCACCCACCTAGCGCTTCCTGCCCTTGTTTGACTTCGCACGTTTGCCAGGATGGAAGCTATCGTCATCGTCGTCCTGGCGCTTGCGCTTGCGAGGGGGTGGCGTCTCCGGAATCTCTGTCACTTCTCCTTCCTCGGCAACCTCATCATCCTGAGGCTCTTGCTCTTGCTCTCCGAGCTCATCTCCTCCATCTAGACCTCCGTTCTCAGCCGAATCGCCATTTTCTTGTTCTTTCTCGGAGGAGTCCTCTTGTGCCAGTTTCCCATTGGCGTGATCGGGCTCAGTCGACTCGGAAAGAACAATCCCTCGACTACCGTCATGGACTCGAAGCTTCAAGACAAATTTTGGCCAGGAAGTAGCTGCAATTGCCTGGGAGCTTGGAGGAGCCTCGATGCGTTCTTCGAGGCCAGGGCGAAGGCGGAGACGCTTTGCTGGGGGTTGGATTTGGACGTTTCGACGTGCTAGAACGTCGACCTGGCGTGTGTCTTGCTGGTAGGCGTTGCTATCGTCGGAATCGGGCTCCTCTTGGACCGTCTCCGCATGTTTTCGCTTGCGGCCTCTACGAGCAGGCGCCGAGGGACCTGCGGTCGTGGCTTGGGCTTCAGTAGCAGCTTTGCCTTTCTTTCCCTTGACAGCCTCCAGAGCAACCTTCGGCTGGGAAAGGCCTGCGATCGTCGCCTTAGCGTCCGCCGCCTCATCGTCCGCCGCCTTGGCCTTGGCTGTTTTCGAACTAGATTTCTTCACGGGGATGCCTTTCTGGGCCGCGATATCCACGTCGCGGCCGCACCACGACGTCACCGCTGGCTTCGTCCGTGTTGAATCGGGGAATTGCTTCTTGAAGGCCATGAAGAGCTTTTCCCACAGCGGACGGCTAGCCACAGTTTCGCGACCACGCTTCTTGATGTCCTGGCGCACGTATTCGCGCATGAACTCGCACTCCTCATCGACGTAGGTATCGCGATGCTCATACACGCGGTCTTCGGGATACGACCGCCGCATGATCTGGCGGCGCCACTTGTTGGCGTCCTCGATCATTTCCTTGTCGTCGAAGTCCATGGTGGCCGTGCGAGGGAATTCGTAGGGTTTCCGCTCTTCCAAGGTCCTGCGGAGCTTCTTGCGGATTAGCAGACGGTCCGCGTCGTGGCTGCCCACCATGAAGCGGAAGTACGGGACGGGATTGCCGTTGGAATCGGTCAGGCGGTTGCCTTGCTCGTCGTACTCGTTCGGGTCGATGGCGAGGTGCTTATACAGCTTCTTGGGCTTTTCGCAGGCTGGTAGTTCCTCGTCGTTGGTGTCGGACTCTGGATCCTCGACCTTTGCTTTACCTTTGCCTTTGGCGGTGGCGTGAGCCTTTCCTTTGCCCTTCGTGGTGGCCGTCGCTTTGGCCTTCTCCTTGCCCTTCTTCACGGGGGCGCCGCCCTTTGGAGGACCGCCGTCGTTATCACTGTCGTAGTCTTCGTCCGAGTCTTGGCCGTCCTGGTCGTCATGGTCGTCCTGACCTTCGAAATCATCCTCTTCGGCATCGTAGTCGCTATCAGCATTGTCGTTGTGCTGTGCGTCTCCAATACCGGCCTCGTCTCCTCCTAGCTCGTCTGCGCCATCCACATCACCGAAGAAAGTAGCCGCATCGTTATAGTCCACATCAGTAAAGCCATCAACTTGGGCATTTATCGGAGTCCATCCCGACTTCTGGACTGTCCTCGGAGTAGAAGCAGCACCTTCCTGTGCCTGCTCCCCATCTTGCGCCAGTGTCTGAATAGAAGCGCGGAGGCCAGCCTGCAGCAATCCCTGATTCACTGCCTTCACGACCATTTCAGCGGCGGGGTTCGACACGCGGGTCGCAGCGGTCTCAGCTGGCTTGCTCGATGACCTAGTTGCAATGGCCTTGCTCGATTCGCCCTTCTCGGTTCGCTTGTTTGGAGCGCTGGTGGTCGCAGCGGTCTTGGATGCTGCCAGAGTTTGGAAAGCAGCCTGTCCCTGGGCTTGGGTCGATTCAAGCATACGTGCGTGCGCAGCTCGAGTCCTGATAGCGCGAGGAGGATTCGCGGTAGTTAGCACTGCCTTAGGAACGCCAGATGGCTTCTGGGATCCAATGTGCAGGACAACAATCATCGAATCTCGTTCCGCGGTGTTGGTTGCGTCGCTGGTCTGGTTTTCGGTATCTGTCCCTCCCATCTCCACGTTCTCATCGCCAGTATTAGAGGTCGAGCCTGGGGTAGCTGCGGCTTCTCTCATCTCGACGTTCTCATCCCCAGTGTTGGAGGCCGCGCGTGGAGTATCCTCAGCTTCTCCCATCTCCGCATTCTCTTCGCCGGTGATTGATGCCGTGCCTTGGGTAGCTTCAGCTTCTCCCATCTC
>NW_022985442.1:536260-601609 GCF_010093595.1 Mytilinidion resinicola
CTTCAGCTTCTCCCATCTCCACATTCTCTTCGCCGGTGATGGATGCCGTGCCTTGGGTAGCTTCAGCTTCTCCCATCTCCACATCTCCAGACTCGTCTTGCTGGATTGCATCCTCTCCGCTAGGACCAGACATAGGAAGCGGATCAACCGACCCGTGGCGAGATAGCCATTCCTGGAAGGTCTCTCTGCTGTTGCGATCCGCCAAGAACTGGTTCATCATGTCCTCTCGCGCCTCCAAATACCCGGTGACATTGCTGGAACTGGCTGGAACGCCACTAGTTCCTTGCTCGGTGGAAGGATTTGCTGATGCAGATCCAGAGTCGTCGAGGATTCCTTCTGAGGAGTTGTCGGGAATTTCAGAAGTTGCTGGAGTGTCGATGGTGTTTGTGGCCGCGACTTGGGGGTTGCTAGCTTCTTGGTTCTTCGCAGATACAACTTTATGCTGGTTCTTGATCGCCCGAAGGAGTAGGTTGGACTTGTCTCGCTTGAAGATATCGGACTTCTTGAACTTCTTTGGTGCCGAAGGTACTTTAGGCTGAGTCTTGCGAATGTTGGGCTGCGGCGTCGCCAATGGCGTTGAGGGTACGGTAGGTTTGGTGCTCGCACCACTGGGAGGACTGGAGGATGCGGTGTCCTCGATGACAATGGCGTTGTTGATTCCAGCTGCTTGGTCCTCGGAATTTCCAGACGCCGGAGGAGCATCATTACGTTCGCTCGAGTACTTGCCCTGGGCCTCGTACTGCTGGATTTCAATCTGACGAGCCTCCCACTCAGCCTTGATGCGGGCATGCTTCTGTTCTGGGGTCTCCACTGTTGCAGGGACTGGCACAGGAGCGCTTGAGTTGCCCTCCGCTGCTTTCTTGGCCTCTGGACGAGTTGCGGGGGCGTCCTTAGCATCTGGTACGACCCCTGCAGCTGCTTGTGCTGATTCCTCTGCGGCACGGTCTCCAAGGAAGGGAGGGATGACAGCGCGGATGTTCTTTGGATCATGCCACCAAGCAGGGAGCATACCCTGCCTAACATCATATCCATCGCGCTCCTCAGCAACACGCCTCTCCTCATAAATACGCCTCGAGTTGTTGCGGTCGTCGGGCATCGGGTAGTTCGTGTCGGTTTCCTTGCCCTCTTCGAGCTGCTTGAGGCGCTGCTCGGTGGAGAGCCTGGCCATCTCCACCATCTCGTCCGTGATCATGCCGCCATGCATGGTTTCTTCGTCGAAGACTGAGGGCGTGTCGATAGTACCGCGGCCATTGGACTCGTCCACCAAGATCTGTGCTCGGGCTTTATCCGCCTCCCACTCCACCGTCTGCTCCGGAGTTCGCTCAGCATCGTCGGCCGCGATATCATCGAAGTCCTGTTGTGAGAATTCGAGTCGCTTTTTCTCCGCGTCCTCGTCGATCCTGAGAGCGAAGGAATGCCAGGCTCGGTGGTCTAACTCCCATTGTATGCGCTCGCGGATGGTTGATAAGTCTTGCTTCTTTAACGCTTCCCAATGGGTCCATAGGCGCTCGAGGATGATGGGAATTGCCTTTACTGGGCGAGCGCTGAGTTCGGCAATCATGTCGTTGCCGGGCTTGCGGCCAAAGGCGTTTCGAATGGCGGTGTCGACGACGTGGACGGTATCTCCGCCCCAGGAATCGCTGCCCGCGCCTGGTGGAATGATGAACTGGAACTGGTCTTCTGGTGCGAGGAGCTCGATCTGCGTCTGCATGCGCTTGAGGCGGTGGTATGTCTTCATGCACATGTCCTCTTTCCGGTCCAGGTCGGTTCGAGTCTCTTCAGCCACATTGGCGTCACAGTACCCGCCCTTCTGCTTCTTGACGTGTGTGAGCTTGATTTGGGCAATGCGCATCTCTTCGGCGTGGTCGTATGCTTGGCCGAGCTGAGTCCTCATCTGCTCAGTGACGGGCACGTCGTCCAGCGAATTCAAACCATCATGCAGGGCCACATAGCGGCACCAAATGCCAGGGTCTTTGGGGAGTTCTTTACCATCCTCCGGCTTATACTTTGGATTCCGCAGTGGCATCCAAACACGCTTGTGGGTCCCGACAATCTTGCCGTTGGCGTCGACCACTATGCCTTCACCGAGAGCCTCGGCGTCCAGCCAGTCACCGCCGAGAATGCGGATCTTGTGCTTTTTGATCGCTTCTTGGAAGGTGAGGGGCCTGTCCTTGGTGATGATGGAGGTGTGTTCGTAGCCGAAGAAGTAGGCTCCGGCGAGGAGGTGTCCGAGGCTGTGGGCCACGGAGTAGGTGGCCAGGCCCTCTTCCTTGAGGGTCTTGAGGAGTCGGCGCCTCCGCCTCGTCTCTTTGCCGTGTCTGGCTGCTTCTAGGGCAGCCGGTGTCTGGTCGGTCGGCTCGTTCGAGGGAGGGAGAGGGTGGGGGCCGGCCGGGGTTGGGCCAAAGAGTACTGGATCCTCCGCCGATTGGGTGGGCATGAGCGTAATTCGCTCGCCCGCAGGCACACCGACGGTTGGAAGTCCTCGCATATCCGTCGCACGCGCTATGGCGTTCTCCAGAGTCTTCGATGCCACCGCCTCTTCGTCCGTCGCAGGGGCCTGTCGGGTCAACGCCTTGACGACGGGTGCCAACAACTTCCTGTGATTGGGAGGGTTGAGCTTGTTGACGGCCTCCTGGTACTTCCACATTCGCTTTGTGCGGAAATCATTGAACTTCTTCTCTGCCGGGGTGGCAGGCTGTGCGTACCGAACGCCAGGATGTCTAGGCGGTGCCATTGTGGGGTCGGATTTGCTAGCAGCGCGGGTGACGCGAGCTGGAGGTTGTGTTGTGGTGGAGGTAGACGAGGCTGACTCAGCGTTGACGTCTTCGGCTGGTAGTGCACGCTCCTTGCCTTTTCCTCCGGATGGCCCAGCAACTACGGGCTGTTGTTCCTCTGCGTTTTCACCTTCTCCCATTATATTATCCTCCAGTTCCGCCATTTCTGCTAGGAAGTCTGCATCCACGCCCGGAGTGGCTGACTGGAGTTGTGGTGCTTGTTGGGGGACTTGTGTCTTGCCCCGAAGCTTTCGAGCAAGAGGAGCGGCGGTCGGTGGAGCTAACAGGCCTGGTGCCTGTGATGCCGCACGTGTTCGGGCTCGGGTTAGGCGGGCTGGAGGGCCTGGCTCGTCAACGACAACAGCTACTTCATCTCGGTCGTTTGTGATGATAATAGTTGGAATCTGTGGAGGGGGGGTGGCCATGCTCGGCCCGGCCTGAACTCCTTGGCCAAGTTCTCCTTGAACAGTCTTTCCAGCTTCAGAAGCAGAGTCAATGGCCTTCGCCAAAGCCTTTGCGTCTGCGGCCACTGGGGCGGCGTTGCCAACAGGGGCGTCAAGGGCTGCCTGCTGCTGCCCGTCCTGTTGAATGTTGTTAGCTCCCTGGCCGTTGTTGTTGTTGACGGTATTGGTATCCTTCCGTACCTCTTCTCCTTCTTCCTCTACCGTGCCCAGCTTGGCATTCTTCCCCTTCTTCGCCTTCTTCACCGGCTCGTCATCCCCATCGTCGCGCTTCCGCTTGCCACTGCGCTGTGACGCCGCGCGGGCAGAGCGCCGAACCATCTTCCTTCAAGAGCAACTGAAGACTGTGTCAGTAACGTGTGAGTGTAGGTGTCGTGTAAGTGGAGGTGTGGTGGTAGGGGGGACGCGCGCCTAGGGAAGCTGAAGAATGAAAATCCCAGGCGGAGGCGCAGAGATACAGCACAGCGCGCCTAGTGAATCTGCCCCGAGGGGAATCTTCCAAGCAGAGGTGCGGGTGAGTGTTGTGAATGGGGAGGCGAGGTGCGAGGAAGATGCCAGAGAGATGCTGTGGGCGGGCAGGCGGGGGTATTTGAAGGTGGTGCTGAGTTGTGAATGTTCACGGAGCAAGATGATGAATCACTACTCTTCGCCTCTCGCCGGTCTTTTTCTGCCTGTATATGCGCGGCCTCTGGGTGGTGAATTCACAAGGGAGGGGCAGGTGTAGGTGTACAATGTTGTGCTTGTGGGTGTACAGTGTGTATAGGGGGGCGAATAAGCGGAGGAGACGTGGACTTACCGATTTGAGGCGATTTGAGGAGGGGTTGGAGGTGGAGTCGGATCTAGGAGGAAGCAGTCAGCCTTTTGAACACTCTGATAGAGGGGCGAGTGTCTACCTACTGTTACGAGACTAACAGATACAATTCTGTTTTCCCGAGGGTAGAGAATCTGGAGGGGTTTTTGGGAACGCGTCTTTGGGGTCAAAGTCGCGCTGTGGGAAAGGGGCTGCGAGATACGGAACGCAGAAGAGATTCCTCGAGCACACACGACGAGACAATGCAACACTGGAGTTGCTGCAATATAAGTGGTGCGTGGAGAGGAGTGTCGACGGCGTAGAGAAGGCGGAGGTCTTGCGGGGAGATATAAGGAGACCCCTGAAATACGCCAGAGGGACCTGTCTGGCAGTGAACGCTCCCTCGCCCCCCTGGGCCAGCAGCACCCCCAATTCACAGATGGGAATGTTAGGCTATCTAGGAAGTTCTGTCGGCGCAGCTGCTGCTGCACAATGGCTTTACTCACCCTTTCTTGTGGCTGCACAATGCTGCGGAGGCGCGGGCGGCTGTGACGATTGACGACGGATATCTCACTGCCATGGCTTTCCTCTTGCTTATCTGGTACTGCTGTAGGGAGAGCCCCAGCTAGCAGGCAGGAGACGAGTCAAGAGGTAGTCTGATTTTCACTGCGTCCTATGGACATGCTCCCAGGACCAGCTATAAAAACTAACGACGGATATCTCACTACTTAGGCTTACCTCTTGCTCATCTAATACCACTGTAGGGCGAGCCCCAGGTAGCAGATAGGAGGTAAGCCAAGAGGTAGTCTGATTCCTACACTGTCAGCATAGGCATGCTTCGGTGAGCTGTAACGAGTAACAACGGATATCCTACTGCTCTGGCTTCCCTTTTGCTTATGTAGTACCACTATAGGGAGAGCCCTAAATAGCAGTTAGGAGGTGAGTCAAGAGGTAGTCTGATTTGCACCTTGTCGGCATGGGCATGCTTTAGGAACTAGCTGTAAGGAGTAATAACGGGTATTAAACTGCCCAGGCTTCCCTTCTGCTGATCTAGTACGACTGTAAGGAGAGCCCCAGCAAGCAGGTAGGAGGTGAGTCAAGAGGAAGCCTAATTTCCACCGCGTCGGCATGGACATGCAGGAATAATGGCTACATCATACTACGGAGGAATAGGGCTTGGCTATAGAAAAAGGGCATCGAGGGGGGCGGTAGGGGATCGCGGGCCCTTGCAGTGGATGCGGTCCAACCACCTGAGATGAGATGGCTTCGGCGGTAGCTATTCACAGCAGAAATGACGGCGCTGACTTGTATATATACAGATCCTACCTCAATACTGCGAAGTGCAGCGGCTTCGTCATTGTGGAGTCGTAGACGCGATACGGCGAAGAGCTCGGGGGAGAGGCTGTTCGCCCGCACAATGTGGCAGGAACAGCGGCAATGCACCGTAAGATGAGGCTCACCTGTGTCTTTGACGCCTTTAAAGGCGATGATCACCGTCAATGGCCTCAAGATGCTGCTCAGGGGGCGCGATGACCTCGTGGCCTTAAGTGTGGGCGGATGGCGGAGATCTCGAGGTCGGAGGAGCATACAATACTAGGCCATAAGTTCGGGCACCCCCATATACCACTGCACGGGCTCTACTCTTGACCGCTCGACACTACCCGGCCAGCCAAAAGGGTACCAAATCCCCACTGCGTTGACATTGGCATCCTCTTCTGAGTGGCGACGATAACCTCGTGGCCTTATATTTGGGCGGGTGGCGGCGCTCTCGAGATCGGATGAGGATACAGTACTAGGTCATAAGGTTTGGGCACCCGCATATTCCACTGCACGAGTTCTGCTCTTGATCGCTCGATACCACCGTAAGGAGTAGCCCAGCTAGCATGTAGGCGGCCCGCCAAAAGGCTACCCAATCCCCACTATGTCGTCATTGGCATCCTCCTCGTCGGAGCTCCGAAAGCCCATAGGGGTGCCCCTCAAGCAGTGGTGAGAGAGTGCCCGAAGTTATATTGTAGGGCTGTACAGCTGCCTGCAAAATATCACAAGAGAAGGGCAGCGGCAGTTGGTAGGACGAAGGTTGCTTGGACAATCGTCGCAATCGAGGAGGGACGTGTCGTCGAGAGGAGTGGAAGGCATTTTGCTCAATGTCTACAGAAAAATTACGAAATCACGTGTAAGAGCCGTGGCCGATGCGCAGCTCGGAGCACACCTAGGCGCTGGCAATTGGCCTGTCTAGGCGGAGAGGCAGCTCCGGCGGCGACAAGGCTGATTGCTATGGAGGCCTGCGGCGAGCGTGCGGGAGAATCCGCAGGCGGGGCTTGCAGTTCCCGAAGCTGGGCAGTTCCCCAGCGCATACTACTAAGTAAAGATACTTGAATTGTGTTAGGGTATACATACCTAAATATTCTGACCGACCTTCGCCTTAAATGGCACAGTGGTGAAAGGTTCGACTCCTTACCACTGCCCCCGAAGGTACGTCCTTTCATAGGTCTTGCGTTCGGCACGGCACCGCGGCGGGTGTTGAAGACATGTAGGTCACCAGGTTAACTTCCTCATAGTTCTCCTTGGTGGCCGAAGTCTTTTGATCTTTTTTTGCACTTTATGTACGATCCGTCTGTAGGTATCTGGGTCTATTTCGCTTTTATTTGGTGTTGCTGGTTGAAATAAAGGTGGTGAATTGAGGCAATTCGGCTGAATCTTTTTGCTCTTTTCATTCATTTTCGCGGGTTCGTTTGGTTGGCTGCAGGCCGCAACAGTGAACCTGCTCAGCACAGCCCCCTAGCAGGTTGACCTGCTTTCCGTAGCTGCTATCTGAAAACACGGCCTGGCAGCCCCTAGTAGCTATCTCAATGAACTCCTTTTGGTTCCTGTTGTGCTGTAGGCTGATTATGAGGACTTGAGGAGCATCGCCTTGTTGAGCGCACGGCCATTGCGGGGCGACGGCGACACCGCGACAACATTGTTTAACTCTCCGCATTCGATCCCCTTTCCTCTGACAACTGTTCCCCGTCTCGGGTCTCCTCAACGGCAGGGCCACCTAAATCAGAGGCCTTCCCGCCTCTGCCTTCGCCAGAATGCGCACTGGCGGCGCCCCCAGTCTAGACATTGAACGCCTTCAGCACACCTGCTGTTAAACACTTCCTTTAATCCGCTGCACTGGATGTACCACACATCGAAGAGTCAAGAAGCGGATGCTGACGACGAGGTTGGCACGATCTCTATACTCATCACTTTCGTATATGACCCAAGAAAGAAGTAACTGACATAAACACAGTCCATTTCTTCCTGCACATCGCGTTGTCCCGTACGCATACACAAGTGGCGCGAGCACTATATCGCTTCTCCTCGAGTGGTTTTGATACACCAACCTCGACACAAGCGCATCACATCCGTCAAGCCTACCCCAAGACCCGAGTCCCGCATCAGCCAGAACACGACGTCTTGTTAATCAGCACCAGCCGAGATCGCCCGCTGATCTTTCCCAACCATGTTGAGCTTGTTCGGGTATTTGAATATGATCCGGGAGATATAACATATTATTGATGAGGGGAGGGAGGCGCACAGCATCAGAGGCTGCTGGGTGGGCTGTTCATCTGTTCTAGTAATTATCTGTTAGATCGGGCTCAGTTGGTCCAGCCCAGAGACTGAGTCCCATATCAAAAGGTGCCAGTTCCCGTTTGGAGAGTGCCGGCCGGAATGCTCCATGATGTCCTCGCCGTTGACATTTGAACACCTTTCCTAAACATAAAAGGGTGCTTTGATAAGGAAGGCGAACAGATGGCCCAGCATGGGAGGAATATGTGGGTTGTTTTGATGAGATCCGAACCCCCTTTCCCGAAAGGACTTCCAGCCCTTCCGGCTTTCCATCTGCCTCGTCTGGAGCTTCCTCTTCTTCTGCCAAGCCCTCGTTTCTCTGCTTCTTGTGCGCTCCGTTCTCTTGATTCAGTCGTTCCTTATGGTAAACCTCTTCTGCCAACACGATGAGAGTGCTCGGGTTTCATGCGGTCCTTACCGCAGACGCGATCCCACATCATCAGTATTTTTCTGTGTACTTGGAAGCCGCTGGCGAAGGAGCTCCATTCAGGTCACCGACGCCCTGATTTGCTCAGCGTCGCTGCGACAAGAGAACATGTCCACTGGCTGGAATCCAGCAAGAAAGTCCACATGTGTCAAGGTTGTCTTAGATGTTGAACACGTAAATTGATTCTAGCAATACGTCGTGTAAATGTATGTAAGGTTGGTAATCAGAAAGCTCGGCGTGAAATATACTATCCAGATGAAAGACCAAATAGAATTGGAATATGTTGCCTGGGTTGAGAGCTTGTATACGCGATGCCACGGTGTCTAGACAATGGTAGTCATCAGTACTACACTATAAATGGATCAATATAACTATAACCGCGTTGCACCAGGACACAGAAGTTATGAACTGCTTAGTTCTCCGTACCTATTGACCACCAGACACCGAGTCCACCAAGAAACCGAGTCCGCCATGACGAGCCCCGCTATTTCATTTTGACACTCGCGGACCGAGCTGCTCTATCAAGGTGTATGTAGCTATATTTTGAACTCCCCATGCTATTAAGAATTCGCCAACTCCCTGGCGCTTGGTTGCTCGAGCGAGTCAGTCCCATAGGATCATCTGTTGTGCAGTTTTACTCTTATTGGGTATTCGAAGTGCTTTCGTTCGTCCAGAAGTAGTTTCCCATGGCAAAGTAGTGCGAATTATAATGAAAAGAGAAATTGATATACACGAAGCTTGGGTGCCGCACTGCTCCAGAACCCATGAGGTGTTCACATGCGTAGTGTTAATGACAAATACACATCTCCGGCGAGCCAGTAGCGTCCTCAGTTCCCAGTCTTGCATGTAAGGTCTATCCGAAGGGTTCCTTACCCCACAATCGGTTGGACACGAAGAGCATGGAATAGCATGGCTGACGAGTTTAAACCCTGATCTGGAGTAACTGTCGATATTACGGGCTCTGGAAGTCGCCGAGACAATCCTCCGCATTGGTATCTTCTTCGCGCCGTTTCATTGTGCGTCGGGATCCCCGCTTCACCAGCACGCCTCTCAGCCGAAAAAGCTGCGAGATGAATGATCCGGATCCCATGGGTGCTCTTGAAATCGGATTTGAACTCAACAATCAGCCCGACCAGACATGATGTCTTTTTGGCGGGCGATTTAATGC
Organism: Mytilinidion resinicola; assembly: GCF_010093595.1. NCBI lineage: Eukaryota > Fungi > Ascomycota > Dothideomycetes > Mytilinidiales > Mytilinidiaceae > Mytilinidion > Mytilinidion resinicola. The sequence continues at coordinate 545,475 of NW_022985442.1, forward strand.
AGTTTCCGAGTGAGACACCCTCGAGTTTGAGCGTCGTGATAGCATTATCATGTCCTGAGTAGGCCGTGCCGCTCCGGACGCTTTGGGAGCCATGGTCAGCAGCACGCTGGTTTGTTGATCAAGGCCAGAAAAGAATTCAGCAACCATGCAGGTCCTTGCTGATGCATTTGAACGTATATCGCGGGAAAAATGTGTCCATACGATTTGAAAAATGAAACAACAATGAAGCAAAATAGGTCCTGTAAGCTCTCAATATGCGCAGCAAAGAGAAGTATGCCTAAGTTTGTTTATGAACTAACAAGGCTAATCCGAGCTGCAGGTTTGGAGAGCGGAGGATACTGTTTTCAACCCCGAGAGCGTATCGTATCTTGACGACCTTCAGACGACAGTAATGATGAAGTACAACGTGGATTGTGAGCTCATGATATGGGCGTTGAAGGGAATCCTATGCGATATCGAACGAGAACTAACATTACGAAGAGCAAGCTAAAGATCTGAAGTTTTGACAGTACCCACATCGACCTGCCATTTTTTCGTGTGCTGACAGGCTTGAAACGCCGTGAAAAGTGTGTCTAATTGCATTCTCTGGACTCTTGATTTGCTTGATAAGATAGCTCACGTGCAGATTACAGCACGACCTTGTAACATCCGAACCTAGCCGGTTCAGCAGGATGCAGGTCAACTGACGTTGGCCGCTACCTTGGTAGACCTGGCTTGGCACGCGATCTGCCCTCTAATATATTAAGAATGCATTTCTATATACTTTACCTAGGTAGATAGTAAAGTTTCCGTGTTAGAATGTATTAAGAATATATTTACCTTACCTAGGTAGGTAGCGAGGTTAGAATGCGTTGACAATACGTTCACCTTATCTAGGCAGATAGTAAGTTAAAATGTATTAAGAGTGTATTAAGAATATATTTACTTTGCCTAGGTAGATAGCCGGATTAAAATATATTAATAATGTATTCTTTACATGGGTAGATAGTAAGGTTGTTAAGTTAAACTGTATTCACCTTACCTAGGTAGATAGCCGGATTAGAATATATTAAGAATGCATTAAGAATATATTTACCTTACCTTAGGTAGGCAGCTCAATTTTAAGAGCAGAAGAAAGAACATCTATTGTAGGATATTGAACCCTTACCAGAGGTACCCGGACGTGACTAAGACCTAGTCAAACCAAGGAAATTCAGGCGAGTTTGATTTGAAGTGCTACAGAAGGGCACTTGATGTAGCAGTCTAGAAGTGCGTTGGAGGACTTCAGACGCTACCAAAGACGCGGAAAAACGGCTGAAATCCATGGTTTCAGATCTGGACTCCACAGTGCATGAAATTCGATATAGTAGTCCAGACGTACCATAGAGGACGTCAGACTCTACCAAGGACGTAGAAAAACAACCACAATGGATGGTTCTTGATCTGAACTCTTAAAGGCATGACATTTCATGTAGTAATCTAGGCGTACCACGAAGGACCCTAAACGCTGCTCAAGTCTTGTAAAAGTAGCAGAAACCGATGGTTTGAGATTTGAAGTGTCGAAGACAGAACATCTGAAGTTTCACGTACAGAGTATCACAGAGGCCTTCAAACGTTACTATAGACTTGGAAAACTAGTAGAAATCAACAGGTTGAGATCTGAACTGTCGAACACGTGATATCTGAAATCGAATGCACAGGGGGACTCTAGACAGCGGCAAGGAAGGAAAAGATGCAATTTACCACTAATCTTACCGCACAATCATTCCAAATATTTCATATCCGCACGAATTCATCAGCGAATTACCTTGTGCATATGGCTTCATGGCATCTTAGTATCATTTTCACATTATTCAAAGCATCAATTCAGAGGAGCCAGATCGGACGGTCGGCTCGGAGCCAGCAAAAACAACTTCGATTATCAGGCCAAGGAATCGGGCACGCAGCCAACCACTCACCACCGTATGGTGACCTCCAAACAGCTATCTACTCCCCCAAACCCTTTCCACCCCACCCCGCTCAACGACCCTGACGACCCCGAATTACCCCCTCCGCCTCCTCCTTCAGCCTCCGACTCCTCGATCCGGCCCGGTTGAAGTTGCTGCTGATCGACGCTTGGGAGCGCTGGGCGGCCGGGAACGCTGCGTTGAAGGCCGCAACGATGTCGGTCTGGGGCGGCAATCTGGCCGCCGGGTCACTCCGCACGTCGCGGAGGACCTGAGCCCAGTAGTTTTCCAACCACTGGGTCTCGGCGGTCGAGAAGAACCGCGCGTTCCTCTTAGGGGCACCAGAGCGTCGGTATATCTGGTTGCGCCACTGGAGCAGCGTGGTGACGGACTTCTTGTTGTTCCAGTCAAAGTTCGCAGCGCCGGCGTACGTCTTGGTGGTTTGAACGCCCTTTATGTGGCCTCGGATCGCGAAGAGGGCCGGTTCTGGCACGCCGAGGGCTACAGGGTTCGTCTTGTAGTCGCGGTTTTGCTCACTAGGGAAGAACTTCTTGGATGTGCTGGGGCCGGCGGCGGCGGCGTCTTCCTCCTCGTCGTCTTCTTCCTCCTCGTCCTTTCCCTCCTCTTCTTCCGCCTCTTGGGCCTCTTCCGCCTCCTCTTCCGCCTCTTCGGCTTCGGGTTCTTCTACCGCCTCTTCTACTACTTCGTCTTCTTCTTCGTCTTCTTCAGCCGCAACAAGGGCAACAGGGGCAACAGCAGGCACAGCAAGGCGGACAGCGCGTGCGCGGGAAGGGACAGAGCGTGCTCGAACCGGCAAAGCGTTCAGGTGATGCAGGCCTTCGGCGATAGTAGCATCAAAGCCCACAACAGCCAACATATCGGCCATTGCGTCTCTCTGGTGAGCAGACGCCGCCTCCTCGGCGCGCCACTCGGCCTCCCGGTACCGTCCAAAGTTTCTATAGATGTAGCGCGTTTGGTCGGGGTCGTAGGGCAGCAATTCGTCGGTGAAGTAGGCTCGGCCGCGGTGACGGGGGAGAATTCCTGGTCGGACGCGGGGCTAGAGCCAGTCAGCACGCGTCAAGATGAGAGCAAAAGGGAGGCTTACAGGAGCAGGATTGGCGGTTCCAGCGGCAGCGGCGCGGCGAGAGTTGCGTTTTGGCGGCATGGTGGTGAGTGATGCGGCGGTGGTACGGGATTTGGAGAGAGTGCGCGGCGGTTCTGGGATGGTTTGAAGTTGTTTGAGACGTGCTAGACGGCGATATGAAGAAGGCAAAGGCTGAACGCGAAGATCTCTGGCCTTGACGTTCTGATGCTGCCGAGAGAGAGAAGCACGACGAGGAGCTGCAGATGAAGGTTGCTAAAGCTAAGCGAGAATTGAGAGGTCACGGGCCTCCAATTGTGGTGTGAAGTTGAGTTGCCAGGGTTGCCTGGCGACGGGTGAAGCGAGCAGCATTGACGTCAGGTTCACAGCACGTTTGCTCGCGCCTGGTGAACATTGTTCCATACCCAAGTTTGCGAGCCCGCTGAGGTCAACCTTGATTGATCAATTGGACTTCGGCTGGCCCAAAAAGTGGAGAGTAGTAGTGATGGAGGAGCTTGGAGAGTTGAACCTCTTTTGTAACCCATAATGCCATTACCATTTGGAGTAGTTCGGATTGGAGCAAGCATATTAGGCCCCGCCGATGTTTACCTTATCAATCAATTAATCAGATTTCAGCGGGCCCGAAAGTGCAGTACGGAACCGATGGAGGAGCTTGAAGTGTTGCAAGCCTCTTATGCCCCAGAACAGTCCTATTCGCTGCAACGCGCGAGGATTGGAATGAAAGATTTTGGACTCTGCGTATGCCTACTAAGGTCGACCTTGACTGATCCATTGCGCCTTAATGGGTCGAAAGTGGAATGTACAAAGAACTCCAGTAATATGCGGAGCAATGGACGAGGATTGCTGGCGATCGTTTTAGGCTTCGCGCTGGCCCGCTGAGGTGGGCCTTCACTTGTGATTTGTATCTGAAGGAACCTGAAGAGTTTGGAAGTGATGGAGGAGTTTGAGGGTTGGTGCTCTTCCATAACCCGGAATTTCAATGGTATGCGGAGCGACGCACGAGGATTGGGAGCGAGCATTGCAGGACGAATATAGAAAGTATGATATTCATACCCTCCTGAGTCCGTTCTTCTTGATCACTTTGCTAGTGGACATTTGATTGCTGGCGGAAACGTCAAGAGTTTATAGGATAGATATAATTGAACATGAGTTTATATTGAAGAAAGTGAGTGACTTTATATACGTGAGAATCAGGCGAGTAACGTGGCTATCGCTGGATGTATTCCGTATGTTGAGGTTGTAGCTCCGAGCTCCTAGTTCTGAAACTGTATAGATCTACGCGAATCGTGGATTGCCAGGAGGACTCTCGTTGTTGAGGCAGCGGAGTTGAGCGCGAGCCCACAGATCAGTATAGATCTACTAGGCATAGCTTTGAGGCTGAAACCAGAAATCAACATTTGACCAATGAAGTTATATCACGCGTCCACCGGCTCCTCGATTGTAGAGTGTGGGAGCAATGGAGCTGACTTGAGACACAACCCTCATCTATACTTCTAGTTCGGAGCAGCACAGCCAATTCACAAGCTTGCATATGACAGTGGATGTTGGACGGTAACAGCGGTGCGAAACACCCACTAGCTCAATCTCCCATCTGATTGTGAATTGTAGAAGTGGTTGAGTTCCACTCAGATGGCAGTCGCTTCCATATCCTCTTGTTCGGCGCGGGGTAGCTGATCTGTAGCAGGCGCATGCGATGGACACTTGACTGAGGTGGAAGGGTCTCAAGCGTTCACTGGCCTTCAATCGATCTGTGAAGTAAAGCTATGAAAGATCTGCATTATTCCGAAGACAAAGGATATAAAAGAGTTGCTGTATGGTGTGAGCCTCGTTGCAGCAGGCTCTCAATCGTCAAGTATCCACCTCAATCCAATTTATAGATTGTAGCTATAACGGAGTACACAAAAAGTAAACACTTTTTAAATACCTCCTCTCCGCAGCCATGCGGTTGCCTCGAGGCAATAGTACGTCAAGAGACGTTTCGGCGAAGTCTGTCCAGCAGTTACTGTTCTTGGTCCGATTTGTGGAGTGTGGTCGTGATGATGGTCAGAGACGTTATTTCCGAAGAGAGAGAAGGTACCATCGAGGCTGTGCAGCACGGTGCTATTCTTTAGTTTTTGAGAGCATGATTAGCATTGAATAGCTCTGTAGGTTTTAGCGGTAATGGATCTTTATCGAAGTGCAGCGCCCTATCCTCAACGCCTGCACACTTGCTGGTTATTCCATATGCGGCCCCAAGGAATCTCGGTAACCCAAACGAACATGATGACTCAGGTTGAAATTGATGTGAACTCTGATTTCTATAGACGTCTAGCTAGTTGTATATATACTAGGGGAGGGAAGGGGGCCACCCCCAGGGTGGCGCGCTAGTAAGTTCAGATGAGCCCTGCACAGCTGAGGCTTCAGCTCGGTTCTCTACAGCTGAGATTTTAGCTGGGTTCTCTACAGCTGATGTTCGGAGAGTAGCTTTCTGGCATATGAGTTGTTGATCCTAGGTTGTAGTGCTGCAACCTGAGTTGATGAAAAGCCCCTGCTAGCTGTCCATGCATGATCCTATGCCTTCTTTCTTCCTCCGTAACATCGCCCATTTTCTCATCCATTGTAATTCTCCTTATGTTGTGTGACAGCACTGTAGACTCGGGCCGCATGCGATGCTGTTCGATGCATAGATTCGTGCCATTCTTCCAGTATGGGGGTCTGATCTCTTTGGCAGTGCGATACCACTGTTTCCACCAATATCAACTCAGCTTTCATTCATTCAGCTTCATTCTATGCTCTCTCTCAACCCCATTTTTCTTCTTCCGAATGTAAGGAGGAGGATACGGCGCTGTCACTAGTTGTAGATTCGATGTTGGCGTAGGAGGAGGCATCACACAGTATAAGGGACGCCGTGGCGAGAGCGGTTTCGAAATGCGGAGTGAAGCTGGAAGAGGGAGACACGATACCGGGTGCGAGTGTGGCAGAGCAATCTTCTGAAGTCAACCCATATCAGCAAATATCAACCTTAGTCTGAGAGGGGTACGAATCAAATCGTGGTAAATCGACTTTCATTAGATCGAAGCCTGAAGGAAATGTTGTGCTGGAGGCGGAGTAGGAGATGTTCGCGGGAGCCGTCATCCTTGTGCCTACCGCAAGTACGTGAGGCAGATCCAGAATAGGTTTTGGGCAGTCTTTAGAAAGTGGGACCTGAGGTCTGTGAGTTCGGAGCTGTATGTGGTCCGAGTATAGCCCTGAGTGTCTCACGCAGTCCATTGCCATTTATCTCATTCTTTCAAAGGCGAGATTTTCGTTTTGGCCTGTACAGCTTTCCCGGATCCCGAGTCGTCTTGCTCTCGATATTGCCTTCGCCGGAATGCCCAACGTCTGCTCTAAGCATGACTCCAAGTTATCAGTCATTGCCATATCTCACTTCAACCATGAGCACAACATGCCCTGGCGTTGCTGTGGTCACGAAATGCCAAGGCTCGCTTAAGAAATTCTCGACTACTTAAGCAGCCACGCGGGGCACAGAAAAGGTGGCACGCTAAAACAGGTTGTCTTCTTCCGCAACTCATTTAGCTGCCTTCAAATCAATTTGAAACCCTGAAGTTAGGCATATTGACAATTTCGAAGCAGGTGAGTGTTTCCATCTAAAAATAGTCTAAATGTATTTAGTTGTGTTGGCTGAGAATATCGATGAAGTGGCCGGACTTTTTAGGATTCGGCTGATTTTGGTGGTCTGGTGTACCACCTTTTTTGTGCCCCGCGTGGCAGCCCACACCTTCGAACCCTTTCTCCTTTTTCATACCGTGGTGTCGAGGGCAGGGGACGGCACCCAATTTTTGGAATTTGTTCTTTGGGACACAGTGTCGCTCGTATTGCACTATCTCTAGCTGGATGTGAACCTTTTTCATTGATCTACTCAGCTTGCCTGGGTCGTCGAAGAAGAAGAGATCTCTCTCAGCTTGTGACTGATGGCATGCTGTCAGGCTACGGCTGCGCATTACCCTCCTGGGCGAGGGGCTCAGCTTCATAGCTAATCCCTAGGTGAACATCTGATCGGGCCAGATGTTGGAACCTCCTCAGAGGGTCTGCCTTCTCGAGTTGTCCTTGCTTCAGGGTACTATTCTCTGCCGGGTCAACAGTCGCGCAAGTTTGTCCAAGGGCGTGGATGAGTGTCGTCAGAGCCGATGCTGATAGGCTTAGGCGATATTCGAGTGTCTCTGTTTGGGAGGCGGCATCGATATACTCGGCGGAGATGCAGGGTTCAGCCGCGGAGAAGAAGAGTGGTCACTCACGTACTTCACGAGAAAGAAGGGCGGCTGGGAGGTCGAGGACGCCCTTTGGGCGGGAGTCTCGGGAGTGTCACCTGTTGAACTGTGAGATAACATCGGGATACAGCAGAGGAGGATTTCGTGATTGAGCTCTCGAACCTAGCTAGCAATTGCGCGAGTTGGACGAGTTCATTGGGAGTTGGTAAGAATGGTAACATCTAGCTTGGGCATTCGGCGCTTGCGCCCTGATGTTACCGCGTCTACATTCTAGCTAGGAGTCTGACGGTTTCCATCTTCCTTCAACACCTTCTCAGCAAGGCACTCCACTTAGATGTAGTTTACACTAATATCTTGATAATCCGAATTATGCGCATATTTCGAGATAAGCTGTTAGAACATAAACATTATACTAGACTTAGAGAGCCTGAATCCTAAATCTTAGACCTCCGAAACCTAGCTGTGGTGCTACCGATCCTTTACAATGGTCTCCGCCAAAGGAGCATTTCGAATTGCAAAGGGCCATATTCATTTTGCTGATTTTGTTCTATTGCCTCGCACTCTCTCTTCAAGCTACCGCTTCAGAAAATTCAGCCGATGGATAAGGTGCGGCTATTTCAATGCTAGAATTAGGTACAGTACGATGTCATAGTTTTGGGGCATACAAAACTTTCACTATTCGGGCTCTATTCATGCTCGCCCGACGCCACTGTCGGAGATATCCTGGCCAGCAAGTCACTTAGTTAAACGACAGCCCTGTTGCCATTGCGCGAAACTTTTCATCCTCTCGGAATCTCGAGAAACCCGTCGGCATACCTTCCGCACAGGCGAAGAGTGCCTAAAGATAGGTCATATTACTGTAGGTATGGTAAGGTCGGGATATGGATGTGCTTAGTACTAGCGCGGATGGTGGGGGAAGGGGCTGTTCGAAAAGGAAGCTGTAGACGCATTGGGGAAAGCAATAGCACGACAAGGGAGGCAAAAGAGTCTATGAGCATGTTTGTCGTGACTCTGTCATCGTAAGATTAACTGAAGCGAAAGCACATTGGCCATATGAAGCGAGGCTATTCTTCGCTTAGAGCACTCATCTTCAAGCCAATCGCCGAACCTATCCAACCGCTTGTGCTCAACCTCATTGTCCTTCTCGCCGACCAATCCGGCCATCTTCTGAATGCAGTACACGGGGCCTATGCGTAGGCGCTCTCCCAGTACGGGTGGACCTTCTGCAGCAGTCCGGACTACCTTCTTGTCGCCGGTGGCGGCCCCACCGTTGGTGGGCAGGTCGGTCTGTTGGAGCTCGTCGTCAGAATAGTCGATGAGATCTTGCGCGTGAAGCATCTTGAAGGTTTGGTCGAGTCGGATACGATCGGATTCAATGGTGGCCGGATGTCGAACGGGCTGCGCGCTGAGGTTGGCGTCGGAAGACCGAGGGTGAAAGGCTACTCGACAACTATCAATTATAGCCTGTAGACCGGGAGCGAATACGTTACCTTGTTCGCACAGTAGTCACCGATATCCCGAAGAATTCCTCCGTCGTTCCTAGCTTCGTCGTGTCCGCTGTGTACGCCATCTAGCATTCCGAAGACCCAAGTCTGTAGCTACCTGCTCGCTTGCTGTTGGAGCCATCTTTTACTTCTTTGGTACGCGTGCCACTCTTGTCGAATGCTGCGATGGGGGCTTCTGCGGAGCGTACGCACTCGGATTGTCTAGGATATCAGGGCACTCGGCGTCAAAGTCCCTCGAACTTCGTAGCGCCGTCGGAAGGACTATGGTTGTCGGTCATTTCGGTGTCCTCATTCATGGACACGTCGGCAGTTGAGACATCTGCGACGTCCACCTGCGTGTCCTCTGCGCGAGGGAGCCATACTGCCCAAACGAGCCCTACGCAGTACAGGTGGAGTTTTCCATTCGAAGAAGCAAGCATTACCGCTCAAATGAAGAGCTTTCCTGCGGTGGCGTTGAAACCAATGTGCTTCTAGCGTCCAGCTGTACAGTTGCCATGGAAAACGACTTTATCCTGATTCAGCGCCTTCAAATGGTACAGATGATTACAGACTTGCGGAGTTGCATGGCGATGTTAAGTAGACACGTCTTCGACTCTTTCTTCCCACCGACTCCGTTCAAATCATCGATATCGTTCTCAGGCATCACTTGACTTGCATTTTTTGACATGCCGATATAAAGATTGGCCTCTTTCTTTGGCAATAGTGACTTCTCGACATCGCTCTCGACCCGACGGAGTAAGAAGAGCCGGAGCACGTCAAGAGGCTATCGCAAAACGGTATCGGAATCCCCATCTTGTCTCATCAAGCCCTCAAACGTACTAATACGGGACAGTCATGGATTTTTGCAGTCGAACACCGAAAAGGAATCACAACGCTTCGGGATTGTGCGCCAGCAGTATTCTCACAATGAAACCTAACAACAGTTAGCGCATCTGCTGTGACACGTCACACGATTCGAGGGGGCAGCTCGAATTACTTAGAAGGGACTGGAGAGGGACATTGTCTTGACTAGTCGAAAGGGACATTATCTTGGGCCTGGCGGCAGTGGCGTTTGATTCCAAGGTAGATCGAGGGGTAGCAGCTTGCGACGAGGGCTATAAGGTGGTGTCTATGCCCAGAGGCAGCACCGGCAGAGATGAAACAGGTAACCCGGCTCCAATTTCGGCTTTGATGGATGAGCCCGTGCCGTACTGGTCGTCCTTGACATGGCCATTGCTCTCTGGCTTCACGTCGTCGTCGGCGTCAGGATCAGACTTGCCGGCATGGCTGACGATCCCGCCAATGGCCTTGGCGGAAGCAATGCGCGTCTCCCAGTTCCGACTCTTGAGGTACGAGACAACGCGTGTAAGTAAGTGGAAGAGCTCCTCATGACGCTGCTTCCGGAGGTCGGCGAGCTGGTCGGCAGCGGTGTTGCTGATCAGCACAATACTGCCAGTTTTGGCCTGTGGAGACCGAAATCGTTTACAAAACTGGTTGGAGGATATATAGGGAGGCCAGAGTATCTGGTGGGCAGCCACAATGCCGCTGATCCGCCAATCATCCCGGTGGAAGGCATTTGTCCTGAGCTGGCGATCATGCCAGGTTCTTTGCCGTTCCGGACCTGAGATTGCATACGGCCTGTTGCCTTGGAAAGTTCAGTATAACTGCCGTTCAAATAGTCCCGTGGGTACTGGAATGGGGACCTACTGCAGGACAGCCTCTCCGCCCTTCTGTCAACAGCCTCCCCATAGCACCCATCCAGCCTCCATCGACAGATGTCTACAGAGGATTGGCAGCCAGCGCCGGACCGTGGCGCTGGTCGAAGATCAGAAGTGTTAACTCGGAAGTGTGGGTCCAACACAAGGAAGGCTCCCATACTCCAAGAGTACCCAAACAGATCAAAATCTGGAGCACGTTGTATGAGAGCAGCGTATAGAGAATGACGAGGTTGAGTTGTTGCTGTTGGATCTCAAGGACAGAGCAGTGATTGTGGAACCGCGGTACTTCACTAGTGTCTTGGCACGCACGTGACTTATCAGTAGTGATCAATACCGGGCCGAATTTGTAGCCGGAGGCAAAAGAACACGCGGCAAACTCCCGCGCATATATTGTGTGCTCTAGTTTGTATGTTCATACGCCATCCCTGCAGATCCTTTGTGCCTGCAGTCCCACAGGCGGCTCAGGTCTCCTCATCTGTAGTCAAAGCACTGAAAGAACGCCTCCAAATCATGTGACTGGGCCGCAATTAGGGGATATCAGTATGTAACAGATATACAGTCGATCGACAGGCTTAAGAAAATAACATCATGAAAAATCGAAAGGTAGATAGGCAGGAGAGTCCTCACAGGTTTAATTACCCCCAGAAAAGCGGTTTTTCGATATACACCTCTGCGGAAATGACTTTCCAGATTCGGAAAGATAACTAGGTCCGAAAGACCATAGATCTTTACCTGCAATGCAAAAACAACAGTCCTACTCGTTCAAATGATGATATAGCGCCATGAAAGCGATGAATCGGGTCCTCGAGGATTAGCCTCCAATCTGCAGCCCCCGGAAATGACATCAAAGATTTGAAAACATGAATTGGTCTGAGAGGCCATAGGGGATTACCTGTGTTATCAAAGCAACAGTTCTACACTTTTATATAATGATGTAGCGCTATGGAGATACGAAACAAGGTTCTCGAGGAGTGGCCTCCAATCGGCAACCCTAGGAAACGACTTCCTACTTATTCTAGGATAATAGTACCACCGCCGTGATGCTCCACGTCATGAGATAGGGCTCTGATGCTGTTCTATGTCTTGGGGCGTAAATATCTGTTCACTGACGGATGATGATAACCACCAGAAAAGAGCGCACGGATGCCCACACACCATTTTGATCAGCCTGTGACGGTAAACTCTGCGTCCGCAAACTTCAAACCCCCACATCCTCGACGGTCAAGCTCCCATTGACTCGTCACCCTCTCCGCGGCTTCAATCCTCGACCGGCAAGCTTCACTCCTTCCAGTTTCGCATCCTCCTTTGGCAAGCTCTGAATCTCCTTCGTCAGTGTATGCAAGCTCTTCGTTCTTGGTTAGCATTGCAGCGTTCCTCAACTCATCTCCGCGCCTTCGACCATCAAGATTTGAAGCTCCGCCGTTTGTGTAACTTCAGCTTCCTTCACGAGCCTCGTATCATTGACCAGCGAGCCTTGAATCTCCTCCGTCTTCAGACGGAAGCTTCTGATACTCCACCAACCTTTGCGCGCCTCGCAATCTCAACATCACCCGCCGAAATCAGAGACCAACAGCGAAGAATGGACTATCTATCAGAATCTACGGAAGCTGGCCCGTCTGCAGCCGCCCCTGCACCTCGGGCTTTGAGATCAAACTGGTGCCGAGATGTAGACGTCCACCGGAAAGACTCCGCGAAGCTTGAGGGTGCCACATTCATCCCTCTCGATCAGATCTCCATCATTTCGGTCCACGAGCCTAACGCTCCCCCTGCCCAAGCGATAGCGACGACACGCCTCACAATCTACAACACCGGCAGCCTTCATCAGCGGAACTTCGGGCACGGCATCATTGTGGACAAGAGAGGGGAGATCATCGGATGCTGGCGCAAAGAGCAGCTCGCTAGCCCAGAACCGAAGGGAAAATGGCGTGCAGACCCCACCCAGTATCAGCCCCGAGAGGTCGCACTTCACAATGCCCTCCAAAACCCCTACGGCTTCTCCATCCGCGTCGACATTCTCGCGAGCAATGGTCCAACATACAACGGACCGCAGGCCAGAGAGGCTAGGAGCCAACGCCTGCTGAGACCTCGCGCCAGCGGATCCGGCGCAGCCCTACCCTCCTCCTGGCAGAACGACCCGATCACACAGGCCGTGCTGCAGCATGTCAACGTGGCGACCCAGACGAGGGCTGATAAACTGCGAGAGATGTTCGACATGGAGCCCCCTCTGCCCCTCCTTCTGCCCGCCCACAGCAACACCTCCAGTCCTCTCTCCTCCCCCCCAGCCTCCGACGCCGAAGAAGACGCCCTAGATACCGACGACGAGCAGCCAGAATGGGTGCTTATGAGCGAACTTCTCCCAACCCTGAAGGAAGGCGACGTCTGGTCACGTGCACAAATGACGATGATTGCACGACACCGCGCGGGCCTAAAGGATGACAAAGCCATAACTTTCCCCCACATTGACGACGTAGACTTCACGCAGGCGTACTGGAGACGGGCGGTGAACATGTGGTACACCCAGAACCTGCGCCGCCTGGGCAGCTCGCGGAGGAAGCCCCACGAGCTGTGGCAAGAAGACGAGAAAGCGTGGGTGCGCGCCCACATCAACGCCTTAGTTCGCCAAAAGGTTGCAGATGGGGGTAGGCTGGATACAGCGTTCAAGAGGCTTGGGTGGGAAGGCGTTGCGGTCGCTTTTGCCGCACAATTCCCGGACCGGACGGTACGCACTGCTGCGGGCCTGCTTGGGATGTTTACCCGTAGGCGGTACGCCGAGGAGATTCGGGCGGAAATGGAGGAAGAAGAGGTGGAAAAGGGGGCCAGTAAGAGTGCGAAGGGGGAGTAGAGTCGGGGGTTCTGGTGGTAGTTGGAGTTGATGCGCCCATAATGGGCATACCCTTTGGCTTTCTTTTGTCTTGTATAGTAGTTTCTTTTGGCCGTAATGATGCAAGTTCTCTCCATATCGCTTAGGCTATCTGCCCATATTACATGAATACCTTGACTCGTTGTGCTCCTTATACTACTTGTTGGAATAGAACTCCTGTGGCCGTTTCTGTTCCTTCTTCTCGTTCTTTTATCTGTAAGCTACACGTTCTTCTTTGCCTCTTTATTTCGGTCTACATCCTTCTGAGTTTGCTCACGTGATACCGCCGTATAAGGTGCTTCAGCATACGATGAATTTCCAAACAGGATGTTCCACTCAACCCTCTTCAAATCATACTGCCGCTGATAGGAGCACTTTTCTATTGTTTCAGCAGTGTCAAATGCACTTTAGCATGCCATAAATAATTGACATGAATGTACCTTCTAGGATTGTTCAAATCTTCTCGCAGCTTAATATCATGCTTTTCCAGCTTCACAGCAGCGTCACAAGTCCTCCGCCCTAAGCTGAAGATTTAAGGAGGATGTAACGTTCTTTAGACTTTATATTAGACTACGATTGAAATTACCCCTTTTCCAGCTCTACCGCTGCGTCGCGAGTCCTCCACCATATCGTAACCTTTTAGGACAGATGTCACGTCCTCCGGATCTCAGATCGGACTACGGGTAGTACTCTCCTATTTCCAGCTTAATAGCAGCGTCGCGAGTCCCCCAGCGTACTATAAATTTCTGCAGAAGATGTAAAGCTAATAACACTACATATTAAAATGTAGCTAAAACTATGCTTTTTCCACCTTTAAGACGGTGGAAGGAGCGCCTCAAAGTGCTTTCGAAAGAGTAAATAGGATGTAAGAAATGCCACTCCGAGAATCAGACACGCCTTTGAACTCCAATTTTTCCAGGGCTATACCGGCGTTAGGGGTCTCTTAGCATGCAATCACGATCCTAAATAGGACGTTGAAAACATCACCCTCCAGATTAGATATTCGCTAGATCTGTCACTTTTCCACCTCTGTACCGCCGCCAGTAGTCCCCTAGCAGACGATAAAAACGCTGAACAGGATGTAAAAACTGTCGGGGCCGGAATTAGGTTGACGTCTGTTCAGTAGAGGACAGTATGCTGTCGAGCGTCTAGTCGCTATCAAATTACGCAAACAGCTCGATAAATCAAGCAGGATCGGATGGTGCTTCCAAGCAGATTCGAGGGACACGTGCAAATTTCGTCAACTGATCTACTGGGTGTCGAAGTTGGATATAAGTCTCGATAGTTTTGCTGCGGGTGATCTAGATGCTGTCGAATGTCAGGGGTCTATGAATGATATCACAATGAAAAAATATATATCTTCAGTCATGTATGATCCTCCCAAGGATACAGCTTTATAGATCTGATAGGCGTCGATTCCGTGTCTTGTGTACGCGTTCGGTTTAGTTAGTGAATAACCACTTGTGTCGCCTATGGTAGATCATTCACCATGCAGAAAGTATCGGCGCTACTTCCGGCGCATTACCACACTTCTAGTGCATCTGCCATCCCCGAGTTCCAATCACCCACATCCTCCTGCACCCACAAAACGCATCTCAACACCTTCATTGAGAAGTTTTTGGTAATACCATTTTGTTCATAAAACCCCTTCAAGCAGAAATCCATGCACAATGGAACAACAGACCATAGCCGCACGCCTGCGCAAGCGAAAGGCCCAAGATGATCTGCCGGTCAATCCTCCACAGCGACAGAACAATGCGACAGCATCGCCGAAGGCGAAAGGCAGCAAGAGGGTTAAAGTTGGCAATGCTGGATCAGTTCAACTCCTGGTACGTATACAATTCCCTTGGATTGACAGGAAAGAGAAAGCTAACCACAACGCGCAGAACCCGGCGTGCGCCGCTCAGGGTGCGCGTATCGAAGCGATTAGTCTCGCGATCTCCGACACCCTCGCGCGAAGCCATAACATCACTAGCAATGGGGGTCAAGATCAGTGCTTAGAGGACGCTGCTGTCGCCCCCACCGACCCTATCACGCTTGATCGAAGGAGCGTTACTACTATTACCACCAAGCCTCCAAAGGTAGCCGCAAACGCAACCAAAGGAACTGTAGCTGCGCCGAAGAAAGCAGAGCCAGAAGGCTCCAAGGAGGATCAGAAGGGAGCATCTCCTAATGATAGCGCAAACACCGTTCAAACAAACCGTCGCCCACAACGTCAGCGGAAGCCCACCGTTCAAGCACAACAAAATGACCAAATGGAAGACCTCATCACCCCGGAAAGTCGCGACGAGCGGAGATTGGCCCGATGGGCGGCGGAAGCGGCAGGTGTACCGACTGAACTCCCGCAGGACATTCAGCATGCTATACAGCAAGAGGCGGCGAGGAATGATCTCGATGCTCAGCGTCCTCAGGATGCTGCGACGACTCGTCTCGCAGTAGCGCATGCGACAGCTGTAAGTGTCCTTTCTCTACATGGCTCTTCGATACTTTTATCTAACATTCACCAGCTCCAGAGCGTCCGCGCGACAGCAGAAGATGTGGACTTCCTTCCCCAACCCAATCAGAAATGGCCACAACTGACTATCGCCGCGCCGGATGGGCCACAGCCCATTGTTCTACCAAATCATCCAGACGGTTATTCTGTCGCTCTGAGATATGCCATGCAGATGGGAAAGGAACTCCAAGAGGCCAACGCGATCGGCAACCATTTCGAGAAGGACTGGACCGTCGGACGCTACCTGGAAAACGTCACCTTCATCGAGCATGCGCACATATGGATTCCGGGGTCGGGAGAAGGCCTCACCCGACCGATCGATCTTCTGCTTGGGCTTAGTGACCACAACACCAAGATGACCGTCGTCAATGACGGCCGTCTCCAGCGTGGCGGTCTGGGAGACGGCGTCATGGCCGATGCGAACGGCCAACTTGTTGGCACATGGAAGTATCGTCCTCTGACCACAACGTACAAGCCATGTGAAGCTTGTCAAAACCTGTACAGGAAGAACAAGCAATTTGAGAAGGGCGACCCTCGAATAGTCAAGCGATGCCACTTCGCTTGCCAGTATCACGAAAACCCAAGGCAGGACCTGGTCGTACACAGCGGCAGGTATCGTGCCGTGTCTTTTCATGACGTTCTTAAGCTGCCCAAGCGAATGGTCATATCTCCAGACGACTTGCGCGAGCTTGGGACTAAGTACAATCACACCGAGGCAGTACTGAACGGACGTGCGGCAGAGGACATCAAGAAGAATGCGCGTTCGCGAAAGACAGATATTGCGGATCCTGACCCTCGAGTGCTCACAGATGGAGATCCAGTGCAAGACGAGCAGGAATTCATCTGGATCAAGATACACTGCTGTGAAAAGATGATCCCACTTCTTCAGCGTGTGAAAAATCAAATTGACCGAACAGCGCCTGAGAAGCGACGTTTCATGGTCATTCCCGCAAATTTCGCTGGGACTAGCGAGGCTCTGCCTAGGATGGCTATCCGCGACGTGTACGGCAAAGCCTCTGGGGACGAACTGATGATCGAAATCCAACGACAGCCTATATTGATGATACCGATCGTTCTTGAGGGTCTGCACAAAAAGCTAGAGGGTCTTAAAAAGAGGATCCAGGAGCTGCAGCCCGATTGGATCGAGGAGCGTCAGGATCACCTGGACCGCCTGGAGAGCGAGTTTACCAAGCAACATGAAGAGGCTTTGAAGACGAGGAAACGTGACAATGCAACTATTGCGGGAGAGAGGCGTCGCTTCACCACTCAACAGGCCGCATATGAAGCCCGCATGCTTGCACAGGTCCGGATCATCGAAGAGAGTGTCAGAGTTCATAAAAAACGCGTAGGGTATGATGATCCTCTGCCAATGTCGCTGCCCCCTCAGACCCACAACCAAAGCGGACCTCGATTTGTTGATAAAAAGGTGCCATCATCCTTGGATCAGTTCACGGAGTCTTACGACCGGCGAACGTCGTTTCCTCAGACACAAAACCAAAGCGATCCTCGCTATGTGGACGACAGGTTGGCCCACGGCTCGAAACACTTCACCGCGTCCTACAACCGAGCGGTTATGAGTGTCTACGAATGCCGTTTACCCTGTACCATTCCTGGGTGGCTATAATCCTGCCGACCTTCTGAAGAGCGTACACTATCAGCTATCGGAGGAAGAGGAGCGCATTCAGGAGACACAGGCCACGCTTGCTATTGAAGATGCCAACACTCTGGGTAAAATCGCACTGGGTCATGCCGGTGCAAGTCAGAAATCCTACGCAGAGCGGTTCTCCGATATGTTCAAACATCTGTACCCATTCGAGGAGCTACCTAATACCTTGCCTACGGGCCCACATAATAAGAACTTTTGTACCTTGGAAGACAGTTCCTTTTCTACGCGGATCCCTGAAGTCCGAGCGGACAATCCAACCACGCCCGCTGCTGAGACTGTTACCCTGCCACCAGCTGGTGGTCCGTTGGCTAGCAACGCTGAAGGGTCTTCTGAAGAGATTGAGGCTGCTGTTGAAGCAGTGGAGTCCACTGACCAGAACGCAGAAACTGGTGGACCCGACCTCGATATCCAGTACTCTTCGAACGTGCTCACAGAGGGTACAAGCAATGGACTCGGCAGGAACCTTCGCAAGAGGAAGAGGGACTCATTCCTCGAAGGAGTCGACGAAGAGTCCGATTCACCAAACAACCGAACGAATGACAACGATAGTAGTCATGAATCAAACGTCGGCCAAGATGACACACGAAATGAAAAAGGCGTTGGAAGGGCACTCAGGCCCCGTGGAGTTAAGATTGCCCAGGCACCAGCCCACAAGAAAGCCCGGATGGACACCTCATCCTTCCAAGCAGGCCCTGCCGGTGATGCGAAAGACGTCTCCCAAGCACTGGAAGACAACTCGGTCGGCGCAGCAAGCGCCTCAAAACAGGTAATCCCCAAAGTCGAAGGCGATGAAGACGAGAAAGTCTCAGATGAGGATAAGAAGAACTGGGAGGTACTAGACGCCGACGATCCCGCCTACGAGCGAGACCAACCAAGGGAGATAGTTGTCCGCCGGAGGCATAAGATCACCCAGGAAGTGGTGGTATGGCGATACAAGCACGCAGATCAAGTGGATTGGTCCGACCAGAATTGGATCACCTTTATCAACGGATGGCGACGCCAATACATCCGTCGTTGTGGTGGCAGCCACATCGTTGGCTATGACCGCCGTCCGTGGACTCAGGAGGAACTGGATTGGATCGAGGCGGAGATCCGAAAGGAGGTTCGAAATAGGGCTGGGGGCGAAGAGGCATTCAGGTCTCGTCCTGGCTGGGCAGCAATGTTTAGGCGCTTCCAGGCGAAATTTGGAGAGAAGACGCGCACGTCAGCGGGGTTCAACACGAAGTGCACCCGCTTCATGAAGGAGTTTAAGAATGATGGCGGCGAGAACGAGCAGGATGCTCAAAGAGAGACTGACAGCGCTGATCTCAGGGATCCTAACAACAACTCCGAGTCCACGAGTTTCGAGGGCGGCATTAGCACCGAAGATGCCACGAATGACGAGGATACTACTGCTCCTACTGAGCATACTATTCTTGTTGGGTCTGGAGCTAACACCGCTCCTACTCCCCCAATAATCACAGCTCGTCGAGATGGAGAGCGCTTTGTCTTCGTGATTCGGGAGTGGAGCTCTGCCGGTCGTATTGATAGTGAAAACGAGGGACAATCACTAAACAACGCCCACTTGAGAACAAACAACACTACTAGCAGAAAGCGAAAGCGCGTCGAGGACGCCAACGACAGCTCTGTCGCTCCAGAACATCGTCTTAAG
Organism: Mytilinidion resinicola; assembly: GCF_010093595.1. NCBI lineage: Eukaryota > Fungi > Ascomycota > Dothideomycetes > Mytilinidiales > Mytilinidiaceae > Mytilinidion > Mytilinidion resinicola. The sequence goes on from NW_022985442.1 coordinate 564,622, forward strand.
AGATCAAAGACTGAGAACATCTCGGATCGAGACAAGGAGATGGAGGATCGGGGTGCTGGGGGTGAAGCGGGTAGAGAAAACATAGAGGAAGAGCCCTAAGGAGCGGTGCCGAGGCGGTTGGGGTAATGTATCTTTTCATGTCCAATGCTACAGCGGTATTCAACATGTGTATGTGGCATTGAGGAGAAAATTAAAACAGAGCACTAGATGTGCATAAATCATATGGCTGAAAGACGAATAGATCTACAGAGTAGAAAGTGATGACACACACGTGCAAGCTTTCGTGAGCTATCTATTTGAGGGCTAATCAATTGCCTCTTGTTCTATTTTATTACGCGATCTATGAAGATATTTATAGAAGGAATATCTATGTCTGTTTTCCCTCTTTCCACACCCAAGCTCGCGTTCTACTTGGAGAACCTACCTTTATTTAGGCTGGGGCCATATGAGTGTACAACGATTTGTTCTCATATTGTTTGAGCCATTAGTGTAGTTTGTAGCAACTTGTATGGGTCATCTTTGTAGAAGGGTATATAGATCAAGCATTGCTAAACGTCACAACTAAATCCTGCTGCTGCGATGCATACTCATTGGCCTACTGCTTCTTCGCGCATATGTTCCCTCCCTTAGGAATCTCTCTTCTTGTGCCCTTTCCTGCAAAGTACCTTCGACCGTGTGTTTCGTGATCACCCATCATTCCGCTAGCCAGGTAGGCTCGTCGGTTGAATCTAAGCTACGATCATTTTCCGCTCAAACACGAAGTGCAAATTGCCAAACTGCGAATTGCGTCCTTTTCGATCCCAAATATCGATAGCTGAGTACCAAGGACTTGTGCAAAGCAATCCAGTAACCTCTCAGTTATTTCTCCTGAACGTGATGCATAAACTAATATATTACACTCCTAGTTGCAAGTACAGCTATATAGAGCGTGGTTTCGCCACGTAGATAAGCGCAGTTGACTAGAAACCATAGTGTTTACGAGTCTGACTTGGCCGGTGAATGGGATCTAAACGTTTGTGGGAGAACATTCACCATGAAGAGGCCACCCGCGCTAGACGGCGTTATCCGTTCCCCGGTCTTCTTCTCGTATTTCTTAAATACCGGCAACACAGTCTCTTTCTCGGTTCTCAACACCTCTCCAGTGCCAATCCCTCGCACCGCAGCATCACACATTCGATCCGCATTGAAAAGCGCTTTAGTATCAACGTACTCTCCTATTTCTTTGCATCATTAGCTTCAATTCCCTTGAATTCTCCTTCGATACATCCCATCCGCCACCCTCCTCCACTTCGACTCTGGTCCACGCATTCCTTCGCGCATCATCTCCTCGACACCCGTTGCCCTATCTTCACCATGAGGGACGGTCTCCGAGAGAACCCGATGAAGCGCCAGCTCGAAGGGAACCTCCTCGAATTACTCAAGTCGACTGCAGATATTCCAGCGCCAGCGAATTCTGTTAGCAACATCCCCGCCGCAAAGCACAGGAGGAGTGGGCGCGAAAAGAAAGGACAACGCGCGACTGGAGCCACCAATACCACTACTTGACAAAGTTCCACTCAACAACATCCTGGCCAGGCCGGCCGCAGGGGACTCCGACCAGCTCCCTTTGCAAATTGGCGGAGGAGGGTGCTGTGGAGGAAGCAGTGTGTGTGGTCAGAGCATGACGGCCGATGACATTCGTCAGAGGAAGAATGGTCGTCTTCGAAATCAAAACAATCATGCTGTACTTCCAGCGCTGCTTAGTCCGGGCGAGCAGGAGGCACTGGCCAGGTACGGTGCAAAAGATGAAGCCGAGGCGGAGGAGAGTGTGGCAACATTGAGGTGCCAGCGAGATGTACGACTGGTAAGTAACTTTATGTCGATTGGAAGCTATACTGACTGTACTTAGGCTCTTGACCCGCTCGCCCCCTTTGCGCTTCATGCGCCACCAGCTCGTCAGGAACAAGACAACACAGCCCGAGACGGTCCAGATTATTCTATTCTTAAACAAAAGCCGGAAACAAGCAATCTTCGTGGTGAGTCCACTCTAACGGAGGGGCGCGCGCAGGGAAACCAAGTTCCTGCTTTCACGCCATCTCTTCCAGACTCTGATGCATCCCCGTCTAGGACTCCGATTGCGGCCCACATCACCATGCCGAACATCAGTCAAGAATCTGAGCTTCGTCGAAGACCAGATGAACTCCTAGATTGCGAGAATGTGGCAGCTGGCGTGGGAAGTTACTATACGTGCCCTCACTTCAACGAACTCGAGGAAAATCATAAGGAGCGAGAAAATGTTAGGATGGTCTCTCGCCACCACGGCCTCAAGATGCCTTTCGGTTGTCAGATTTCCAAAGATGCCGTGCGGAGATTTGGCGTGATCATAGATCATGCCAAAGCTATCAAAGCCAGCAAGAAGGGAAAAATGAAAATCACCAAAGTCGATCTTGAGAAAGAAGCGACAAGCTCGCTCCATAAGTACGACAAGCAACCAGTTCCGAATCAAATTGCCGCGTCCGGTTCCACGTAGGAGCCTCCGACGGAGGATATCTTTGTGGAAGTACCAAAAGACTCAGGTTGAAATTGATGTGAACTCTGTCTTATTTCGGGGGCCCGAAGGCCAAACTATATACTACGTAGGAAGTGACTGTATGCATAGGCAGAAGCACTAATTGGAGGCAGCAGTAGGCAGCATTAGGCAGGGTAGGCCACCGTACCCCAACCCCTCTCTGTAGAAGTTGTAACTGGCTAGGCATGTAGGCAGCTACTATGCCAGCAACTCCAAGTCTGTACGTAGGTGACCGTGAACCGTATGAGTTGTTGATCCTAGGTTGTAGCTGTTACAACCCGAGTAAAAGACCTCAGCACCCTCCTCCGACCCGACCCCATTGAGGAGCAAGGCGCCAACTTTGACTACCTCATTGAAAGCGTGAAACACTTGCAGAAGCTCTTGGTGCCTATTGATAAGGCGCTGAACGCCATGTCTGTTGAAGAGCGGCCGACTTTCATCATGCCACCACACCTTGGTCATCGCAGCTCAACTGTCCCGATGATGAGACTCCGCCGCTTGTTCAAGGATGTTAAAAAGGACAGTGTCTGCTCCGAGTTGTATGCTCGCCCGCATGTTGCAGTGCCGACGCTCCTTGAGTTCCTACGGGAAAAATTATCAAGCTTGCAGCAGAAGAAGGCAGAGCGCAAGGGAGAGTGGCGTACTAGCGAGCGTCAGTTCAGAAAACTTATGCAGAAGTGGATCGAATTCTACAACCGCCAGCTTGCAGCGTCGTTGGCCACTATTGGCGAGAGGGATGCATCATCTGACGATGACAACGTGCTCGCTGTCCCGAGCCCTTCTGAGCAGGCCGAGCAGGGTCAAGCTGCGGCTACTGCCCGCAGCTCCTCGGGAACAAGGCCGTGGCTCTAGACAAGGTGAATCTCAGACCATTCCAGGGGATGCTATGGACTTCGATGACATTGCCGACCGCATGGTTGCCCCAATACCAAGCATGATCACGGATGTGAGAGAAGAAGTTGGCTGTGAAACCAACAAAATCCAAACCCAAGAGGTCACCGGGCCAGCTAACGGATTCATCGATACCGACAGCGCGCCGAAGCCCCATGCCATGGAAGTCGATCCCTTTGACACTAGTTCCACTTCTATCGAACCTCATGCTGGTCCACGGCCTGCCTCAAGCACAGAAGTGATGAATGGCAAAGAAGCCGCACTTTTCAGCAATCTTGTGGCGACCAAGACGTCTGCTAAGAAGATGGGCAAAAGCAAGGCTCTAAAGGCTGCGAATAACAAGATCATTGACAATCGTGTCACCAAGCAAAAGCCAACTACTTCCGGAACGAACTTCCAGAGAGTTACGAGAGCTTCCGCTGCTGCGGGAATCGAGGTCCGTCACGTAGAGGGAATAGGAGTTGGCAACTCTGCCGTTACCAACGAAGAACCCGGCGAGCCCGTTGGAGATGGAGCAGAGGCTGAAGAGCCATTCGTTACTGAAGCAAATACTGTCGAACCACCGTTGATATCGCAGAGTCCGAGGAGTCTGTTGGCATCGACGTAGCTTTGAATAGTAGCGCTCTCGACGCTCCGCATCCACCAAATCCGCCAATGGAGGCCGTCGCCACTGAAGACGTGCCTAACCCTAGTGGAAGAGTCCTCCGGAAGAGGAAGAGGACTATCCTGTCACATGTGGACGGCGAAGGTGGCGAGAATCTCAACAATGATCACAAAGACAACCATTATCAGAACGCTGGCATCAATCCTTCAGACGATGAAGTCTATAATGAAGATGATGGCCAAGAGCGATCGGGAGTGAAGGTCAAGGCTTCCAGAAAGAAGGTCCAGCCTCGAAAGAAGGCAAAGACGAGTGTCCAGGCTATACAGCCAGCTGCGGACTCGACCGAACCTAATAGCTCTTCTGGTGTGAATACCGACCAACAGATCAATCGACACAGCCATCCAGCACTTGCTCAACCTTCGGCCACAGGAAACGCTCAGGGTACCGCCACGCCAAACGTACAGCAAGATATCAAAGTCGATGATACCGCGGACGACGACAAAAAATGGGAGATCATCACACCCGACGAAGGCCGCTATAAGCTCGACCAGGAGCGTTCCATGACGCTCCAGCGGCGCCACAAGATCTCTGGACTCGTCAAGTCGGCTACCTACGTAGACAGCGCGAGAAGAGGGAGGAGGGCCAGGCAGACAATGCAGAGGGCTGCGCTTATGATGGAGAGGAGAATAACGGCAACGCGGGAACCAACTCAGTCAAGGAGGAAATGGGTGACATGGCGCCAGCAAACGATGCGAGGACTGCCCCTTTCATTATCGCACGTCGAGAGGGTGATCGAGTGAAGCTCCGCATTACGGGCTTGAGGTCGCTCGTAAACTCCAATCAGGTCGAACAAGGAAATGGCGAAGGTTCTTCTGTCAGTCCTCGACCACAGCCCACCACTGCGAATTCCAGGGCTGAGCTTGTCGCTGGCAAGAAGCGTAGGAATATTGATCCTGATGACAGTTACGTTTCAGTTGGGCGACGGTCGAAGCGAGCGAAGACGGGGCCGGTGGAGCAAGATGACGATGAGGTGATGGAGATAGGACAGATGAGGCACATCCAGGTGGTGATGACGAGTACGAGGACGAGCTGTAAGAAGACGTGATGAGGGCTTTGGGAATACTGTTGATTTTGATCTTTTTTCATAAAATCTTGAATGTCTTAGGATAGTGTACGTAGAAGGAGTGGTAGTTGTACTGTTCACAATTAGCACAAAAAATATTTACAATAACTCCTATTACTTCACTGGCGACTTGTTGTTTGCTGTTACAATTTGAATCGCTTTGCAAAGACACCAAGTTCGACATCTTACCCCTCTAACCAAAGAACCTCTTCAGAAGGTCTCATAAAATGCCACATGAATTCGACAGATGACTACAATGAAGGGCAGAGAAACATAACACTTATATTGCACGCTTTTCGGGCGCAGAAAAACCTCTAAGACCCCAGAAAAGACAACCTCTTCCTCTCTCCCCAAGAAGTTCCTTTCCAGCAGCAGAAGCAAGTCTTAGATTCAAGGATGGGTATCAATCATCTCGGAAGACCGATAGAACAACAATTACCATCCCAGAATCCCTTTTTCCATAGGCAAGCAGCAAAGAAGCTCAGATGGCTCGGTTATCTCTCTCGCACTCTCTGACTCGATCTCGATCTCTCGCCCGCAGCAAGTAAAAACAACATCAACAACAAGAAGCCCATGATTACCATCGCGAAAGACCAGAAGATAAAAGGTGTCCGGACGGATTTAGAGACCAGTCACAAAGATGTCAAACCAAGCTCCCGCAGAACTCTTCCAAGGCCCCAAGCTCCCCGAGAACTTCTCAGATGCCACCAAATGGCCCAGATGGTTCCATTCCGCGTCGTCGCTGCGACAGGTAACTTGACTCCTCATGTTTCGACGCGTGCTCGAAATCCATTGGCCGACGGCAGGGGAATGTTGCTGTATCCGATAGCGGATGCGAAGGACGCGGGATTGACGGCCGACATCCAGATGCGGGTCTTGTACACCTTGAAGAGGTCCGTAACCAGCTTGTTGAAGTTGATGTATGCATCAGCGTAATAGTAGAAGGGCAACTTTTTGTAATCACTGCGAGAAAGTTAGGGAATGCTACGCGTGAGGAGATTAAGCAGACTTACAGCTCGTATTCTAGATCCAGAATCTCCATGTTGAGTCCGTACTCCGCAACTTTCGCGTGGCAGATGCGCTTCGCCTTTGCCTCGCTGCCTTCCTTTTCACTGCCTTCCTTTTCACTTCCTTCCTTCTCACTGCCTTCTTTTTCACTACAATAAAGTTGGTGAATACTACGCGCGAGGAGATTAAGTAGACTTACAGCTGGTATTCTGCATCCAGGATCTCCATATTCAGTCCGTGATTTGCAACCTTTGCCTGGCAGATACGCTTCGCCTTTGCCTCGCTGCCTTCCTTTTCACGAAGGACCTGAACCTCGTGAGTGGCCGCCACTCGGACCATGATTCTGGGCTTAAGCTCCATGTCCACTCCTCCGACATACTGCTGGGGAAGTGTGGTGCCGCCGGCGGTCATCTGCCCAAGAGCGGTGGCGAGGGGTTGGTGGGCAGTCGCAAGCATGCCATCAGGCCCAGGGTACAGGCTACCGTTGTTCATAGCGGTTCGTGAGAACATCTTATACCAACTGAAATGCGCTGTGGGCAACTTGCCCGTAGGGCCTGGCTCGACTGGGAAACCCAGACTGGCTGCGACGGAGGCCGGCTTGGTGGTGTCAGGCGCGCGGACTGAGGCAGCGGCTGCAGAGGCAGATGTCGAGGCCGGAGCAGCGGAGATGGTGATGTTGATGACGGAGGCGAGGCTGGTGGCGAGAGCGGTGACGAGTGCTTGAGAAGCGGGCTTTTGGAAGACAATTCGATGAAACAGAGTTGTCTTGTGCTGTCGCGCTGTGGTGGTTGAGGAGAGGAAGAGCGAGGTTTTGAAAATCTTCGAATAAAGTGCGTGCCAAGATCACACCACCCCGCCCTCACTTCTCTCAATTACATCATAGGGGGCTAGGGACTCATGTTTCACACGATGGATGCTTTTCAACGGCTATAAAGACCTCCATAGCACGTGTTATAGCTTTTGGCTTGCCTGATTGAGAACTGTCTCGCTCCTCGCCCTAGATCGCCTGTGACGGACTTCACTGCTGATACAGCTCCTGCATGAACGTAGCCTCTCAAAACGGTGCAGCAGCCCTTCAGCATGCTTTCAAAACGATCTCATTTTGAGAGGTCGGCGTTCTATATAAGCTACATTACTGTGAGCTTGGATATCAGTTAGATCCCTATGATAGAGGAACGTCATTTGATGGCTCAGGGGGGCTTAAAATGTCCAAGGCATACGCAAGTCTTCAAAGACGGGTAGGAAAATCAGATTCTCGAGCCTCAGCCATGATAGCAATGCCCTGTGTGGAGAACCTCTCCTAAAAGAGTGACGAAAGTGACTATACCAAATCAGGTCTAGTCGTCACGTGCCGTCCTGCGTAGCCCACAAAATCCGCGACGCGCCTACAATTTTTCTCCCCAGACCTCTCACACTCAACCGCAGCGTCAAGTCTCCACCCACCTCGCACGCCCTCAAATTCTACATTCACAGCAAGTCAGACCATGGACGGCCCCCCCTTCGTCGACGACGGTGTCGCCGCCCGTCGCGCGCCCGCCTTCACCCGTGCCGAGAAGAAGATCTTCTTCGGCGGCATTGTGGTCTCCGGCGTCGCGGGTCTGTTTTTTCTCTGCGTTTGTAAGTGTTTCTACTTTCTGCACAATCTCAATCGCCTCCAAGCTAACAACGACCCACAGACTTGGCCAGTTGCATGCGGTCGCATGACTGCATCTGGGACCGCCGCGGCGGCCACTGAGGTTCGTAAGACATCAGCCAGCCTGCTCTGACGCATACAAACTGCTAACAGAGCCAGCTAGCCACAGAAGGACGAAGTCTACCTCAAGACTCGTGCTGGACTTCGTCCCCGAGACCGTCTACCGCGCCTCCCAATATTTCAACAAGCGGAAGATCTGTAATGCCCATTCTCGAGTCAAGCTCTACATCTTCCGGTTTTCCCGCTCCCTCGCGTACATCCACTCACAAGTGTGCGCCCTCGAGACTGTCTACCGCGCCTCCCGATGACTCGTTCTCAACAAGCTGAAGACTGTATGGGGATTCTCGAAGTCACGCTTTACATCTACTAGCTGTGTCGCTCGCTCGCGTACATCCACTCACAGGTGCTGGGGGGTGGCGATGCAGAGGAGCCACTCGAACCACTTCCGGAGACAGCCAGCGACGAGGCTCAGGAGCCCATCGGACCCATACCAAAGACACCCCGGCTCACCGCCGCACGCCTGCACTACCCTGTTCCTTCAGCCCCCGGCCCCTTTGTGGTCGCTTTGCCCGAGCTGTACCGGATGAGTGACGCGGATTTCGATAACATGGACGTCAACAATATCGGCTTGGGTCTTATCTATCAGCAACTCGAGATGGACAACCTCATTGCCCGCTTCAATAGCAGCGTTATTGTCCTTCGCCATCCCCTTCCTTAAGCCTTGTTCGGTGTTCCTATCGGTGGCGGCGTCTGGGTTTCTACCAGCAATGCGGGCCGGCACTTGCAACCATATGTTTTGGATTTCGTTTTGTTTCGGAAGAATGGAAAAGATCTGAGGATCGTTGTTGCTCCCATCGCTCAACTACCGTGCGCTGCATATGATGTAATATGTGATGAGGATGTGATGCTGTGCTGCTGCTGTTTCAGGTCCATCGATTGCACTTCCGCTTTCTAGGGCTAATACATAGATCTTGAACGCTGAACCTGACCGGAGTGTCTCGTACGAGCCAATTAGTTGGTATTGGAGTTGGGCAGCTTCAAATGGCAGCATTCGATGATCAAGATAAGTCGTCAGATTTGAGTTTGGCTCGGTCGACGAACCATGGTTGACTTCTGCTCTTCGTCAACCTAATCCAAACCTCCAGCAACACTGCGACTTGGAAAGGAATAGCAATAGTATTGATATCTTGTAATCTACGTTGGTCGCCCTAGGCCCATTTAAGAAAACAATGTCACCACCCCAAGAGATAGAGTCCCTCAATCCGATAGCCATCATCGCCATCCTCCTGTGAGCGAGTTTCCGATCAACTGGAATCATGAACGTCTAGCGTCCTAGATAATGCTTCCTTGAAGGAGTAGCTGCTTCTTCGCTATTGAGCTGTTGTTGAGACAGCTGAGTCCAGCTTTGGGCGGTGGCCGTCAGTTGCGCGAGGCAGAGTGGATACTGATAGATTCACGTGACGTAACTTGGTGAGGTATTTCAAGATTCCTACCTATTCAAACATGCAAAAGAGAGAAGATATGTTGTAAGCGCTGAGGCCTCATAATGTAATGATTCGTAGTGGTGTTGGCTAAGGTCGCCACGCGTCGCGAACAAAAACTCCAAAAGGCCGCTTGTGAGCGTTAATAGCAGGCAAATGTGACGGAGCAGCATCTAGTGTGTTTGGCAGGATAGATGTTACCGCATAATCTTCGGCAAGTGTGCAAACGCTCGTGTGGTTGTGCACTGATCTTCATTTTTCAGTGTATATATTTCATAAAATTTCAACGTCCTCCGCCTTCGGGCATTTGGTCACATCGTAACAACACAGAGAAGATTAGCATGGCCCCTGCACTAAGGATGACACGCTTTATCAAAGTGAGCTTACGCATTTTTTTTTTGGAGTTCGATTCGCGTGGTGGGTGAATCTTTTTGCGCAGTGACTCCTTTTTGCTTCACCTTTTTATTTCATTACTATTTTTTAGCCATGTAGTTTGCAGTCACATAAACAACAATAGATGGCCATCTAGGCGCAGGTTTGAAGGTCAATATACTTTTTTTTCTGAAAGAGACTATCGAAGTGTTCCACTCAAGCAAATGTTGCGACAGACGCCTGTCCCGCGCCCCCTGTGCAAAGAGAACACTCTCACATGCTTCCATGCGCATCTGATGCTATTGTAAATTCACAATCTCTGCTAGTAACATATTTTGCGATCTTCCTTGACTCGACGCTCAAGCAGGCTCAGCGGCGATCAGTCGGACGCCATGCTAGGCCGGCTTGTCCCGATTGACATCGCATCAAGCTCCGCATTCTTCATCGGTAGCAGACAGCGCGCCGGTGTGAAGCGACCTTGAGAGATTCGAAGATAAGCCTTATCTCCCTCTCAATGGTGACCATCTCGCCATTGTGTGAGAGATCATGGCACCGCCGCTACTTCTCATCCCACCTCCCTTTCGCTTGAACTGTCTGTCGACGTCTAAGAAGGCAAAGTCAGAGCAATGAAGCACGCAAGTTTACATTCGTGGCCCGGTTAAGGTCCCAAAGCGGCTTCTCGTGAATTCACTTAATGGGATTATAGATTTTACGGAAGATCGTTTTGAAGTAATCGCTATGCCCACTTGCACTTCAGTAATATCTTTACGTCATTCCGTTTCTAATTGACAAATGACCGCTGTGGTATCTTTACATGGATTCGGCTGTTCCGCCTTTTTTATTCCCTCGTCCAGATTCCTCCATCGGACGCCCAGCTCACTGCGAGCCGGCACGGCATTCACATGCTTTCCAAAAAGGCCCCGACCAATTCCATCTTAGATCAACGCTGCGATCGCCGCTCTCGTAAGGGTGGAACTTGTCCTAGGCTAGTGGGCATGGTCTGGGCTTCCGCTGGAAGCTTGTGCGAGATGCGGAAGTACAGTACTTTGAGACCATCTCGCGGACTTTCTGCTTCTCTTGCTTGACCCACCGCTTGGCCCAAGACCTCTCAAGCGAGCGGGACTTCCTGTTTTGATGCATATACGTCTGAGAAGCCCACTTTCTAGCTATGGAGCTTGGCTAACTTCGTGCTCTCCTTCCTAAGCTTAGCACAGAAGTGCCAGACCTTGGATTCCAAAACAGCGAAGTCGAGTAGATGCTTGACAGACTCTATAGTCCCAAGAGTCTGGCCCAGGCCTGTGGGTAGATCATTGTACGACAGTCCAGTTTTTCGTCTCCTCTACGCCGATCTCAATATGGCTGGCCTCCTGTAAGCCAACCCTGCATCTCATGTGAATTGGATATCGCTACGCTTACGCATAAAGTTCAGTGTTCCCAAACTCCGTGGCTATCATCTGTGCCTATGCTTTTCGTGATGTCGTGTGGTAGAGTGGGCAGGCAGGATAGTCGACAAACCAGCTGACTCGCTCCTGGTCTAGACCACTGACAAGCCCCCACGGTAGCTGGTGACCCTCTTTTCTGCCAAAGACCTGCCGCAAGACCTCCTTCTTGCTTGCACCAGTGGCCACGAACCCGATCTTGATACCGTGTCCTGCAACGGGAGGAACCCGTACTCGGAAGCCGACCAAACTCGGTGTTTCTCCCTTGACCTAAGCAGGTTTATCCCGCTAGTAGCGCAGCTAGTCGAGTATGGATCGATTTCGAGGTGTCGGCTCAACAGGACGGTGGTCGGACTCGAGAGGAGAAGAATTGGGACGCAGGATGTCGCCCGGGCGAGTCATCCGGAGGCGAAAGAACAACCGTCATAGCGAAGACTGAAAGTAGGACTGAAGTCGCTGTCAGGCTGACCATGACCAGAAACCCATCGAGAGTAGCAAAGACGCGGACGTCGGACTCGGAAGTGATGGCCTTCATGAACCAACGGACTTGGAAAATGTTAGCAACGCATCAATTGCAACTCTTCTGGTACCTACAGTGAAAGAACCTTGCGCAGGGTCGGCTTACAAACTCTCCCCTCTTCGTTGTAGAACTTGGCGGACGTTTGCTTGCCCTGGAAGGCACCCGCTTTGGTAGGATATGCTCCATGATTCGAGAGGACTCGGTCGGTCCAGTCGATGCGTCGAATACCTGCTGAGAGGCGGCGAAATTCTGGAATCGTGCTCCAGGCAGACATTACCAAGCGTGAGACCGACAGGCGGAGAAGTGAAATGAGAATATTCATGACGTGAAGCCATAGTGTTGACACCGCCGGTAAAGCAAGGTTTCTGTAGTACTCGTACTCAATTTCCGCGTGAGCGCTGCGGAGAAATGTGGTGTTGATCGAGATTGGAGAGAAACCCACATCTTACATCCGCCACCATTTCGCCCACCAGGCCGTCCACTCCTCCTACACTGCACTATAATGACCGCCGCTGCGCTTCTCGCGGCTCTAACTGAAGCTCCTCACTTCTCGAAAGGGGAGGCTTACTACTCTCCTCTCAGCGCTCGCCCGACGTCTGAGGTTGGCCTGGCTCGGTTTGTCCCTCCTCATCCAGATGCTGCCATTCTACCAGAAGATGAGGCCTAGACGCAATCTAGTCTCAGCCTGCCTTTTATCAACAACCCTCCGGGGTATGTCTAAGGAACTATGATGCGATGTCCCTTACTGACTTGAGCAAATAGGTCCTGAAACCCAACGGCGAACCCCCTAAGCCTCACTCGCCCCTCTCCAGTCCACAAGCGATACTGTACCTCTACCGAACGCGGCATGTGGTTGGCCCAGGAAACGACTACAGCGGCATTCGCATCATACTTGTGGTCCTTGAGAGGGTAATTTTGGCTGATGGATGGCGAGGCTTCCGCTGCAGATACACCACGCGTGGCACGGAACAAAGGAGGAGGAAAAGCTGAACCTGTTATACTTAATGCAGAAGACTAGGATATATGTAAGAAGGAGGGGCCTAGAGGATGGTGAAGAGGTACACCTGCCGTAGCCCTCACAGCTCCTCCCTGACAGCGCCTCAATGCTTACTAAGCTAAAGGCACAACAACAGGCTAGCGTCCTCATGCTTCTGACTTCGTCTTTCTAGAAAGTGGCAGGAAATGATAGAGGGGCGGATTGCGTTGCCACGGACATGTTCAGTTGTGGCATCGATATTCATATCAATCTTGACATCAGCAGACCCTCGCATTTACAGCTACTCTTCACGCAGACGTGCAAGTGAAAGACAAGTGAAAGGTCAATGATTACAGGATTAGCTAGAGAGGAAGGATGTAGGAGGGGCGCTGAAGGATGCGGAGACGTTTAACTTTGGCGCGATATTTACAGTCGAATATCAAAACAATTCGGAGGCTCGCTCTCGCAGGGTTTTAGGAGACTCAGCGTAGTTTGTTCTAACTTACCCCAATATTTTGCACGGTTTCAGGCTTTGCACACCTATTGAAGTATGCTGACATCGATGATGAGTTGATATCACGTGCCCGCTTCCTCTCGTCCTATAGCTTTACTCACTGACTTCCAAACCCTTACTCCGATCTCGTCCTCTTCCTTCACCAACAATTTACTCCACTGAGGCTTTCGCGCGACTATTGAAGTATCCTGACGTCGATGATGAGTGGCTGTCACGTGCCCGCTGACCGCTTCCTCTGGCTCACTGACCGATTTCCGAAACTTTACTTCAACTTCGTTCTCTTCCTTCGCCACCTCTCTCTTCCATCACTACCTCGACCTCCTCCTTCACCAACACCTCGCCCTGCTCAGCTTCTGGTCAGCGCTTCCCTTTCAACAATTTCACGTACTTTTTAACTCTCTTTCCTGAGTGCCTTTCATTTTTCGATCGCTTTGCGGTTGGCCGCCGTCTCTTGGCCGCTGCCGTCGTCGCGAAAACCGCGACACCATGTCCAAGCTATTCATCAGGTATGCACCTCACTTCTCATACCGACATCCAGCGCGAGCTAACCGCATCGTAGTGGGCTTGCTTGGCACACCGATGATGGCTTCGCGGCACCATGTCCAAGCTATTCATCGGGCTCGTGAGCCAGCATCCATGCTGAGCACTGAGAGCTCCGCTGACACAACTTCAACTGCCTCGCCTGGCACACGCGATGATGCAGGGGAGATTTTGACACCATGTCCAAGCTATTCATTGGGTACGTAAATCAAATGCCCGATGAATGCCTGGAGCTTCGCTCACAGCATCATAGTGGCCTGAGCTGGCACACGACGACGGATGTGGTGTCCCTTGCACCATCTCCACGCCATTTGTTGGGTTCGCTTGTGAGGTTTCTGCGGGTGCCTGACACACGCGACGATGCAGGTAGGACATCCTGGCGCCATGTCCAGAGTATCCATCAGGTTCATTCACCTATCTACTTACAGCATATTCAGAGCATCGCTAACGCTATTATAGCGGCCTTGCCTGGCATACCGACGAAGCCACACTTTGCGTCAGAGTGGAGGCCATATTTTGAGTCTTTGGAAAACCTGCAACACCATGTCTAAGCTATTCATTGGGTTCGTAAGTTCGTTCTTCTGCGGAATGTTTACCCACGCTGACACCATCGCAGTGGCCTTGCCTGGCACACCGATGATGCCAGATCTGGACCAGAATCGAGGCTCTGCTCCCCTTCTTCGTAACAAAATCCAAGTAAGCATGTTGTATTGCTGGAATTCGACGACACCATGTCTAAGCTATTCATTGGGTTCGTGCATGGGTGCTCCTTCAGGACTTTCAAGCAACGCTAACAGCATTGCAGCAGCCTGGCCTGGCACACCGACGATGCCACCCTCCGCACCAAGCTGGACGAGGCAGTTGTTGGGGTGATGGACGGGAGCAGACCTGCGTCGCCGGTACAACGTGAGAGATGAAGACGGATTGGGTGCTCCTGGTGCTTCTCGGCAGCCAACGAGCTGCAGAAGAAGACCGAGGCAGTCTCGGTGGTCCCCAAGAGCAGGGTAAATCGTCCCCGACAGTACCGCAAGGCGGTCGCTCTGTCCTCAACACCTCCCGGAATTGGCCAGGCGGCGTGGATTAATGGTGGTGGAAGCAACGGAAGCGGATCTTTGGGCTGGGCGGTAGCGTCGTGTAGGCTCCGGGTAGTCGCCCCGTTTGGAACGGGCTTCACATCAGCATGCAGTGAGAAGAGTTCTGGAGCACTAGATAGTGGCTCCTTCCGGCTTTAATGAGGCCAAACATGCAGTCAATGAGACGGCGGATTCCAAAAGCGAGGAAATGTTGTCCAAACAGCAAGGATCTGTGACATGTAAGTCGCCTGATCTGTAAGGGTGTCAGCGGCGAGGGTCACCGAAGATCAATTTTATCCTCACCAACTCCCGCTTCTCCGCACACCACACCACACCAAAGCACCCTCCCTTGACCATAGAAACTTCAGTGTCCTTACAGTGCCCTTCACGTATCGGACCCAAGAACCTCACTACGACAAGTCGTCTCGTTGAGGTGGAAGACTGGATGCTTTTTAGCTTGGACTCGAGCCAAATTCCTCACACCATCTAGCAACGCCATCCCCCCGACCGTCTGCTGCCCGAACTGTCAACCGACCAACGTGTCTCATGTATCCAGGGTAACTCCCTCCAAAAGCCCGTTGCGGACCTTACTGACAGCGAATCAGGTCGAATCTCCGCCCTTCCCAATGCCCTGCGCGCCCGAAGAATCATTTAGATAGATCATCGGTATCCGATGTAACCACCGAAGTACTGTCGCCGACTGAAGAGCCGTTTCCCCTTCGACAGTTTGCCATCACAACTTGCAGGACCTTGAATGATGAGATACATGGCACAGTTGGGATATTGCGAATAAAGACGCTACTAGTTCTTACCTAGAATTTTGAGATCCTCCGCCAGCAGCAAGCCGACCAGCAGACACATCCATTATTCCCAACCCCAACATCTCCGGCATAGATTGGGCTATCTGCCTCAGCTGGCCTTCATGTGTCTCCCGACACAAAACAACTCACATGTGGTAGGAGCCTGACCTCTTCAAACGCGCAGTTCGCCGCGATTTCCACTCCAGACTCCATTTGGGAGAGAGTAACCACAGCCTCTCCATCTGCACAAATTAACGCCACACTTACTTCCATATGGCTGGCCAACGTGGATATGTGCCAACAGGGGAACTATCACGCACCGTCTACCACCAGACCTCAATCCGCTCTTCGTATACACCGGACGGACTAACTGGTTGGACATGGCGATTTTTATGTAGAATATCAAATGCAGGTCGACTTGATTTCCCCACGCGGGCCATCCTGTGAATGATAGCACCCGAGGGGGCCCGAAGAGCTACCAGCCTTGTCAAAAGGGTCGTTTTACAATTCTTGAAGACGTGCCAGGAGATTTCAAACGGTACTATGCAGGTGAAGAGAAGCAGTAATACATGATCAAATTCACAGTCTTCAGCACGTAGCACACCAAATTCTTTTGCATTACGATGGTATTATGCTCTCAGTCTCGATTTCAGCTCCCGACGGTGCCCAAAATTCCGCTCATTTCCCCACCTTATCGCCCCCAGCCTCCCCGGACAGCACAACATATTTAGCCACCCAAGAGCTCTGGTTCGAGCTCTGCTTGGAGAACATCACCCCAGCTACATAGCGTAAGCACAAAAGTAACCAGACTGCCCGGCCCATGGTCGCACTTACCAACAATGAGCACCGTTGCGAGAGTGTAGCCCATGACGAGAAAGAGAAGGAACTTGACGTTATTTTTGCAGCAATTGACCGTCTGGTTACTCCAATTGGAGACCTTTTTGCAGATGGCGGTTATTATGGCGTGGATGGCGGTCATTATAGCGCGAATTGCAGTTACTGTGGCACGAATGGCGGTTCTTATGGCATGGCGCGGTGTTTGATTTGGGGTAGCTTGAGAGGCAGTTGTGGTTGCATGGGGAACTACTTCGCGCAACTCGACGTTCCAATTGTACGATGGCCGGAAGAGGGAGTAGTCTAGAACGTACGCTGTCAGCTAGAGAGTCACAGGACATGGACGCGGTCTGTACTTGTTTCTGCGGGCTGTTGCTGGTTACTGCGAGGCGAAGAGTTGACGGCAGGTGGTGAATCCATAGCGGAGGGTGAATTTATATAATTAGCGACGCTAAGGAGGCTCTTCAGGACGGATTTGCGCGTAGTGGGCTCAATTTTAGATTTGGAGCGCGAAGATTAGGTGTGGCACGTTGTTTGTGGTCAATGTAAGCGAAGTGGCAAGCTTTATAGGAAGAACGTCACTCCCTATAACACCTCCGACCCCAATCTGCTCGCTACCCCCAACACCGGTATGCTCCCAACGGATTTCTCTTCGTAACAAAGGTAGAGACGTGTCCCGCCATGCAGTACCTCATCCTCATCCGACCAGCTTGACACGAGCACGATCGACGTCCGTCCCTCTAGCAAGACTACCGCTAGTACTCTCATTATCAACACTACGACCACGACGGTAAAGAGAGAGACAACTGGAGCGGAGTGAGGGGCCAGTAATCCTGGTACGCCTCCGGGAACTTTCGAACCCCTATCTTCCTCGTGAAGCTGCTAATTGCGTCCCAAAGGTCCAACTTACCCCTAAACCTCTCTACGAAGCCTTTCTGGACTGGGATTCCGAGCCCTCGACCTCTGAAACGACGCAACTCACCTCCTCTACTGATCTAACCTCCTTACCTGGAGGCTCAAACCGACATCAGAGCTCATCTCCTCCGCACACCAGCTCAACACCTCAGCTTTCTCGTAGCTTGACGCTAATACAACGCGTCCGCTTATCGAGTGCGTCCGGTCCTACTCATGATGAGAAAAGTCAAAAGTGTCCTCTTGGTGCAAGCAAGAGGGCGACATTCGAGGGCATCGCAAGCTCAGCCGACACCCTTCCGCTCCAGGAAGATCTTACAGCTAGTAGTGTTGCAACAACACGACCAGCTATCGAGTCTCACAGCAAGCAGAGGAGTTGGCCTCACTTCCGTCCGGCGAGGTGAAGTGCAGAATGTCATCGCTGCAAGATTTCAGCTCTCCGTTGTCCTCTGCTATGCTGCCTATTAGGCCTGGGTACACTCGTAATATCCAGTACAAGGTGATAAGCAAGTTGGCTCTGGCTGGAATGGACACCAACCGCCCTCGACGCACTCGGCAGCATACTTCCCAAGCAAATTTCCCGGGCAGGCGCGCCATTCGCAACGCCTCCGGCGGTAGAAACTCGCGCCTTGGATTCGAGCGAGGTAGCATCGGGAGAAGATGGTGGAGCAGAAGGCAGAGGTGGACACTCCTAGACCTCAAGCGTATACATCAGGAAAAGATGTGACAGCCACCACTCGGGACTTGTTCAACCTCATCAAAAGCCCACAGAATGGAGCAGCGCATGGCGTTGCGGAAGCCGACCCGCAGCCTCCGGTCCCATCGAGGTCCATGTTGACAGCACCAGACGAGCTATTTGCCCTGTCACTGCGCCAGATACAAACTCTACATCTGGAGTTTGCTGTCACCAGCCGGGCGTTCACTTCCTACATTGCAGGAGTCTACTAAGTCTGAGGGCGAGCAAGTCTCGCAGCAGGCGTCAACTACCTCAACGCTGAGTTCCACTACACACCAACAGCACCATGTCCTGCCTTCTCCTTCAAGCCACTTGCCAATCCCTTCCAGTATGACATCAATAAGAACGTGGACAGAATGCATCATCAGCCCGCGTTTATGGAGCGGCCACGGCGGAGGGAAGGACAGCTTAGAGGCATATCCACTGTACATAGAGTCGGACCCATCTGTTTTCAGGATGTTAGGATGAAATCTGAAAGAAATTGCACAATGTGACCTACTTAGGTTTTGACGATAGCCTTGATATTAATTGCAATTCACTTTTCTTTGCTTAAGTGAAGAGCTACTAAAAACAAGCGGTCGTACGGCTATCCGTAGCTGCAACGTAGTCCTCCACAATTTTGTGGCTTAAGCAGATTGTACATAGGGGTGAAACCCGTAGGCGGAGGTTTCTCATGGTCGCGTCTCACGCGCTCACCAAGGCAGCGACCTCTCCCTCTTTCCTCCTCCTCACCCACCACAACAGCACCATCCTGTTAAGCCCTAGCATGACCGCTGCACCTACTGTAAGTCTACGTCTCCTCTTCTTCACAACTCTCGCAGCAGATTAGCTAACCTGCGCCGTCCGCAGAGGCCTCCACAAAACCTCACCCGCACCCGTCCGGCCGAGTACTCCCTCCCTACCTAGAGCGCCAAAGGCAGGCAGCTTCGACGGGACGAGCCCATCGGCGATTTAGCGACGCCGCCGGCTTGCGGACAATTTTTGCGGAGGCTACCAAGGCATGTCGGGAGGTGAGGGCGATTACGACCAATCTCAACAGGACGGCGGATAGAAGGTCCATTGAATGCGGCTGGGTAGAAGGTCCATTGACTGGAGTCGGGCTTCTCTCCACTGAATTCGGCAGTGCCGCTGGATGTGAGTGCAGCTCTCCCAGCATTCACGGCTCTGGCGACTAACGCATAGCAGCAAAGTATTACTGCGATGAGTGGAGGCTGGCAGGGCAGAGGGAACTTCCGTATCGGGTGGAGAGGGCGGCTACAGCCAATCTCAGCGGGACGGCGGGTAGAAGGGCTACTGAACTGCGGCGGGTAGAAGGTCTATTGGATGCGGCCGGGTAGAGACTTCATTGACTGCTCTCGGGATCCAGATGGACTTCTCTGGACAGTGGCGTTGGGTGTAAGTAAAGCTCTCCCAGTTCAAGGCTCTGACAACTAACGCAGAGAAGAAAAGCAATACTGCGGCCACTGATGATCTTTTCTGACGGTCTGATACGTCCTCCGCCAGACCGGTACCTCGAACCCCGAGTTCTCGTGGACGACAATGCCATAAGCCTTTTCGCCGATAGCAATGTGTCTGGAAACCGACCTTCAAGACATCAGCAAGGCACCCACAATCTTTTCTGCCGCGTCATGCTCTAGATATCGCTGGCGGGGTCTCCTGGGTGGAATTGACACGAGTCGACATCAAGATGCCACCGCGCAGTATACGGTGTCATGGGACGTTACAGCGGTGACCACCCCGAAGGTCAGGCAAAGTGCCTGAGCGGAGCTTGCTTGACGATCGTGCTATGCAGCTGGCTCGCCGTCATCGACACCACCCCATCGACACCACCCAGGACTTCTCTTCCCGCCATGCCCTTGGCCTTAGCCGTCCGAGTCACGATCCTTGGTCTTCCCCACGACGCCGAGGAATTCAGGCAACTCCAGTGACCATCGCCCATCGAAGAAGATGATTTCAGTACCAGGCGCGATTGTGGGCAAGCCCATGTACTGTGACGTTTTGGCACCCGTTTCAAGCTGAGGCCTTTTCGCGATAGCGGTCGCCGCGTGACGGTCATTCCTCGTATCGACTACCAGCGCGAGCGCACTGCCCTCGCAGCATCTCTGCGATGATGACCCGTGGCATTCAAGGTAAGATCGAGGCTCATCGCTCTCACGGTTTCTAGAACTGATGTGAACGAGAATGATAAGACTCGTCGCCTTGCCTGCCTAAGAACGTCAAGCTTCGCGAAGTTCTAATTCAGTCATGGCGAACGCAGAAAAACAGGATTGTCGTCCCGCCGCCTTGCGTTTTGGAATCGCCAGAAGGAAAGGCGCACCGTCTCGCTGCAGGTGTCGCCAGCGAGCATGGTGATGGCCCAGTTGTGAGCAAGGAACAGCTGTTCACCAAGGTGAAAGAGAAAGAGTGTTTTGGTGAGAAGCAATTGCTGTGTTGCTGTCTGCCGAGCCAGTGGTAGAAGGTCCATTCTATTTTGTCGTTCCAGAGAGAACACAGAAGGCTGCTCGCGGGCGAACTCCAGTATTCGAGGCTGGAGAGCATATCTTGGTTCGAGAGCTCTATTGTGGGCGTTGTAGGTATCAAATCGGGCATATATTGCAGCAGATATGGCCCGTCGTCGTTGCCAATTGCCAAAAATACCTATTTATACGCAAGACCTTTCTCGGCCTAGACTTTGAGGCTCATTGCCGTTTGTGTCCGGATTATGCTAACGCCTGAGCCATCGAGATTGATATGACTGCTTCAATACGAATGGACCCAGAGCGGAGCTGAAGCAACTGTCTAGTCTACTTGTTCTTGGCGGGATCTTTTCGGCCCTCCGGTCTTCAACAAGTCTACCGTCTCCAAAGAAGCCCGGAGAATCACGGACGACAAATATATTTTCCTAAGATTCAGCATCGTTTAGCCTTGAGGAGCTGTAGCGCCGGAATGGACTTGATCTCGAGTAGCAGCCCGTGAATGGAGACACCATCGGAGGTGCATACCCAGTCCGTTGCCGCTCATTTTCCGTCAGTTATTGAAAAACGAAACCCACCGGTCTCGTTCCTCACCATTGACCACAAGGCAGGAGTGCTGGCCTCTTCAATTGAGGCTCCGCGCGAGATGCTTGACCTCGCCACCTCAGCAAGAGCAGCCTAACCCTACCATCACCCCCTCCGTTGATCAAAAGCCTGCTTGGACGGCGTGTTCGCTTTTTAATTCCGCGAGTCAATAGAAAAATAGACCCGTTTCACCGAATGCGCCCGCCATCTTCACTGATTGCGGTTTTCACAGTAATTCAGCCCCTGTTCTCCATCAGCCTCTGTTCTCCGTCAACCTCAACCGTCTGAACAGAATCTTCTTATTAAGGTTCCACTAGAGTGCCGCCGGCGACTTCAGCTTCCAGAAGACAAGGATAACATGAGCAGCTGCTCGACCGGATCCAACCACTAGACGCGGATTAGAGGGGGATGGCCTTGAGCGAGGTTGAGTTCTTCTGCGAGGCGTTCGGCGAGGACTCCTCACCGAGGTGAAAGACGAGCTGCTCTTCAGTGAAGAACAAGTTCTATCTTCCTGTTTCCTGCCTCTTGGTTTTGAGGTCCGGCTCTCCTCTTCTGTGAAACAACAGTGCTTGAACTATCCCCAGTGGCGATTCTCACGAGCCTCCCCAAAATGGACTCCTTTGTTTCTGCCCATCGCCGGACACTGCAGTCAGAGACATTGTCAGCACGCCAATAGCTTGGTTGCGCTCCAAATGTCAACACCTGCAGCATGTTCCCCGGATCTCCTATGTTGCGAGCCGATAGTACAGGGTTTTCCAATCAGTAATACCACAAAACCCCCTCCGAAGAACATCACCCTCGCTCTTCCCGTCGCAGGACACGGTATCAAGATTGGATTCGTGGCCACTGGTATATGTAAGAAGAGAACTTGAGGCAGATATTTGACACAGAAGAGGGCCACCAGCTGCCATTCGGGCTTGTGATTGACCTGGGCCAGGAACGAGTCAGCTGGTTTGTCGACGATCCCGCCGTGGAGGTTCTCCGTCCACGCACCTCCAGTCAGTCCGTAAAGTCCGTTCTACGACACGACGTCACGTCACGGCAGCAAAGGGACGGATGACAGTCAAGGAGTTTGGGAGCAGTGAATACTTGTGTGTCAAGTGCAGCGATATCCAATTCACACGGGGAGACAAGGAATTATGGGTCCATTCAAAGATGACATGGGGATGATCAATGTCGCTTGCGATGTCGTATCTGCTGGGGCAGCCAGGATACACGCGCTAGCCTTTCACTTATTTCACCTGTCTTACTCAGCTGCCACGGCCTTTCTCGCACTTCTCCATAAACCTCGCCACCTAGCACCTTCACCATGCCAACCGCCGCGGTCACCGTAGGGCCCAACGCCGTGCTTGCTTATGTCTTTGTTGCGTTCTGCGGTTGGCTTCAGCGCTTGAAGCTATAAACTAACCGCGCATAAAGCTCACAGGATCAGAGGTACCGATGCGGTCACTAGGGAAGAGATGTCGGTGGGGTTACTGGGCAGTAAAGAGATAGGGGAAACTCGAATTCATAATCATCAGTAAGGCGTTGAACACTGTCTAGGCGAGGTGGAATGAATTCGAATTCATATCGTTGTATAGTACCCTCCAAAAATCTCAAATATGGCTAGAATGTAGATCCCTTTGCTAGAAGCACGAAGATCTGTACCCTTAATTGATGTTATAACGAAGAAAGCTTAGGCAGCTGGGGATCTCCCTACCACTCATTCTTTGAAAAAGACATTTCTGTGTGTTTCTGAGCAGATCTACTTTCGAAATTGATAAGCCAAATGGACGGTGTTTCGTGCCTCGAACTGAGTGCTGGTTCGATACTTGTGGTGAGTCTCAAAGGGACGGCGAAGAATTTCCCGACTTCCAACTCATAGACGAGACTGCTCTGCAACGCTCCAACACCCATCCTTCTCCCAACGCCCGTATCACGCACCACAAGCGCAGCAAGTTATCGTCAAACTCTCGGAGGACATCGGCTGCCTTTGCCATGTGAAACTTCCTCCACTTGTCTCGTGTCTCCACCAGCTTAGGATAGCAGCTTCAGAATCTGCACCCGCGACCGTCAAGCCTCTCAGTCGACGCGAAATCGTCAATCTTCGTCAACTCCACCTACGCACCAACGTCTCTCAGTCTAGGAGCCAAAAGAGAATGGCAAGCCAGTTGCGGCTTCTCTCCCGACGGCAGTTGGGTGAAGCGGACGAGCGAGCGCAACAAGCTGCTCGAGCGACTCTATCACATTTAGGGTCAGGGCTTCTCCGGGCGTGTACCCTTGTCTGCAGGCTCTTACTGGCGACCTACGGATGACCAAGGTGTGTGTTTCGGCCTTGCCGGCTTTAACTTAAGACTGACCTTCACAGTTGCTCGCGTTCCTCCTTCCTGCTCAATACCGCGTACGCTCCTCCCTCATACCGACACTATCCTACAGATTTTGAACTGGTCGCCGGACGACTCGCGGGCCAGGACATGCACAGGTCGAGAAGAACTGAAATACTGGTTGGAGCCGTTGAAGCATCACTCCCGGTACCGTGAAGGCACAAACTGCTGAGCTCAAAGGTGCCTTCGAGGAGCGACACGATGCCGCTGTAGACAAACAGCTTGTGACAGATATGCAGAACAATGAGATAGAGTATAAGAAGTATAATGCGAAGCTTGAGGAGGTTGAGGTTCGGGGAAGAGTTTGATTGGGGGCTTTGCTCGCTCCTCCCGTTTCCGCTGGCCTTTTGCGATGGTAATCATAGGTGCTGCCTCTGGTCTTTTGCGATGATAATCAGGGTGTGCCGGTTTGGTCTTTTGCGATGGTAATCACGGGTGTCGGTCTGATCTTTTGCGATGGTAATCATGGGTGTGTCGGACTGGTCTCTTCCGATGGTAATCATGGGTCGGGCTGGCTGCTGCTGGCGTAGGAGATGGACTCGCAATGGACTATGAATATACCTTTTACATGCCAGTCTCCGAGGCGACATCGCGATTATACTTGTTTTCCAAGATGAGAAATAGGTTGAAGCACTTAGGACAGCGGCAAGAAATTCCTTTCAATCATACAACTCAACAGACTACAAATGGTTCCTAGAAAGATAAAACGGTGGAAAGATATCACGGTGCGAATAGCACTCCCCAGATGCTGAGGTTGTTGGAGAGTTTCCAGTCGCTATCGTCGTCGATTGAGCAGTCTTGAAATGCATCGCCTGAGTTTTCTATCACTTGATGGAGAAGAAGGGCAACGCGGAGGCAGATCGTGCAAGGACTGTGCTTCCAAAGAACCACTGCAGGCACAATAAACGTTTCGTCGTCAATCCAGAACATGGTGCCACCGTCTGGGAGGCATTGGGATACCTCCGGCTTGGTAAAATACAGAAGTAAGATGCTCTTCCAATCCGTTCATTCCGCAAAGTGCCAGGATCATCGCTCCATCTAAGATCTGTTGTCCCTCACCCCACCAAACAGAATGAGCAACTGACAAGCAACACACAATATGCAGCTTTAACCGGTACGGCTCTGGCAACTATCCTCCCTACCCGTTGCCCCATCGGCATGTCGACTCTTACCCTTTCCGATCAGGCACCATGGGGTGGCGGAAAGGCAGCAGCTCAGCAGGACGTGTCGAAGGACGACTTCCTAGAAGACGAACACGCTGGGAAAGCTCATAATTGTGAAATTAGATAGGCAAGCTGAGAGCGTGTCAAGATGATCCAAAAGATATCACGAGATAGCACAAGGAGGTTCGTTTCCATGCTCTGTTGATTCAGCCGAACATGCCGCAGAGCGCAAACTAGTTTCTGTAGATGTTGCTTCTTTAGAGTGGGGTCCCGCCCCTTTCCAAGAGAGAACCCCGAGTATCTCCATGAAGCTTCCCGAGGGAGTCAAGATTTGTCTACAGAAGACCTGCTACATTTGTGCTTCAGCCATCTTCAACCCGGAAGGCCCTAGCCCGTGCGTGAACCTCAAGCGGAGTTGACGCTTGAGTAGCCGTTGTTTCCAAGTGAGTCTGGGATTAATCAACCTTATCAAAGTTCCCGCACCTCCGACATTGGATTAGATTCGAATCATGAATCTCAACCTCACTACTGTACTAGCTGCCAGCTTGTTCCATAGGGGAAGTTGAACTACCTTCACCGAGGAAAAGGGGGCGCTTTTTTTTGCGAACCAGTGGAAGGGGGGGGAGGGGGGGGTTGTGCTTCCCGAAAAAGGCGGTGTGATGATGTTTCTTGGCGGAGTGCTATGTCGTAGTGGTGGTGGGTGGGTGAGCTGTGTATTATTTCTCCTTTGCAGAATCTTTTCACACTCCTTCACGCAGTGTCGAAGGGAGTCATGTGTAGATTTCGAAAATCAAATGATCTTAATCCCGTTGTCACTCACATTGTACAGCGTTATCTCAGCCATTCCTAGTTTTTAGTCCAGCAGCCTGCGCTTTTGACTTTGAAGGTCAAGATCACGGAAGCAAGGGATCAACGTTCGGCATGTGTGTGATACTAAAAGGATTCGATCTGAAGCAATTTTGACTACCTCCCCATACGTCGCCTTCACAATCTCTTCTCGCAAAGGACGCTCCCAATGCCAGTCATCAACCCGCCATGTCCATCATCTGAGTTGAGGAGAAGATTATGTGCCTCAAACCGCCCGGCGAGATGGTAGGTGGGCGTAAGAGACACTCGTGCAGGACTTAGACCGGGTATCCATTTCCGTCGGGGCAGAGAACCCTTTGACTGCCAATTTCATGAACAAGGGATCGTGAGAGCGATGCTCTCTTGACATTATTTTAAGCCCTATATGTCGCCGTGGACTTTCTACTCACAGGTCGTAAGCATTAGCTCTTTCAGACTTCCTCGTTTTAACAGGGGAGGTGTTTGCGCAAGAAACCGTGGATGGGAACGACTGGGCCTATCTGGTGACGCGGACCGGTGAGGCAACCTCGCGGCGCCGAGAGCGTCAGATTGAAAATTCGTGTTTCATTTCTGGCGAAAGGACAGATGGGCAGGATATAGGATTATTCTGGTGAATTGAGATTGAAAGGTGGTTCGTCGCGGACTTGTTGATTGGAGCTTCGGGACATGAAGGCGGCAAGATCTTTGCGCAAAGTCTGCAGAGGAACTGCGACAAGTTGGTTTAGAAAGTAGAAATATAATGATGTAACTCTGTGGACTTACACACTCATTCTAGCTTTTCAGCGCGTTAGCTGGTGTAATACCCTTCTTGATATTCTTTGTGGTCTAGGCGGCGCGAGCATGATGGTGGGGTTGGTGAAAGAGGTGAACGGGATTGAAATGATAACCTGCGCCGATGTAACGTCATCCAGGAACTGTGGTGGACTAAGGCAATAAAAGACGGACGAGCTTAATTACCACCCCCCTATTCTCTCCGTAGCCCCCCCTTTTTCTCTTCCTAGCCCCCCCCCTACATTTAGCCTAGCTCCGGCCCGTATAAATATTGTTCCACCAATTAAACTCACTCGCTTGCCTCCGTGTAGACTGCGTAAGATGGAGAGTATACATCACGAAACGAAAAGGCTGCATTATCGGCTGCATTATCTGCTGCATTATCTAGGCCAATAGGAGTCTATTCACTCTATCTACTAGCTACCAGCGGGCTACTCTACCAGCGGAAGGCGCCTAGATGGCCACCGTCCAATTGCTAACTGAAAGGAACGCCAACTACACCTGTATACTAAGGCCTCACAGCTATTGCTTTACTATAAGCAGCCTCCTCCTCAGGCGTGGACATAGGGGCATCCTCAGGGGCTGGTTGGCTGTCGGGGACTAAGGAAATAGAGCCCTGAGTAGCTGTTGGAGTGCCTGCTTGTCCGGCGGAGAGGTCTAGTGCTGTATTTGTAAACTGTACAGGATTGTTGAATACAATAATAGTCCGCTTAACCACCGGCGTGCCTATAGAGACACCTGCTATAGTAATTTGGCTGGCCTGTGTTGCAATCTGCATCGATTGTGTTAGTTCCTGTCCACTTGCAATACTCTGCTTTTATTATGCACAAGCAGTAGTCTTATAAGTTTGCCGGAGATGTAATATTCCTCTACGTAATCCTGGTCCTCCACCACGCCGTTATGCTTACTGCGCTACGCTTACTAGATCTTATTAAGCATTAATTTCGAATTAAAATTAATTACGTTAAGTTAAGTTAATAGATATAGATGCACGGCCACGGCTATAGCCTGCTGCTGTTTAATAAGGTGCAGCAGAGCCCGTTAGCCGGCTTTTATAACGCTGTATAATTGCTAAAGCCTTAATAAAAAGAAAAGGATCTATAGAAAGGTCCACCTTATTTAGAATAGGACAATTAAACTACTAGTATTAATAAATATTCTTTAGTATAACTTTATACTTAGCTATTAATATAGTATATAGTTTTCGGTGTATTTTATAATAGTATAGTATACTATACGTCCTTTTAAATATTCTGTTATATATTAGGTTAAAATTATTATCCTTAGCCTTTTTAATCTACTTAGTAATTAATCGAAGGCTCTACTTAGTAGCTTTTCTAATAACTTTACTAAATTTAGGCAGCTTTACTTTATACTAAAAAGCTCTATATTATTAGCTAAGCTAGTTCTTTAGCTCTATACCTTAGTAGTAAATATATTAAAATAGTAGTATAACTATATTATATAAGTTACCTATTAAAATCTAAAAATATAATTTAATACTGCTATTTAAATCTTTAAGCTATAAAGTTATAGTATTACTAAAGTATAGTAAAAGGCTAGTATAGTATATAGCAATTTTTTTTCTATATAGCTACTACTTTTTAGTAAGGTAATTAACTAGGAGTTATTTATATAACGTATTCTATAAGCAAGCTGTCTACCTAAGCAAGCCGTCTACTTTATTATAAAAACGCGACGCGTTAACTTCCAACCACTATGCGTCGACAACACAACGTGCAATTAATACAAAATGAAGGTCGAATACGCATAGCTATTGCAGCAATTAATTAGCAGCAATTTAAAAGCGAACGGCGCGCTATTACGACATATAACGTACCCAGAAGCACACTTCGAGATCAACGCGCTGGAACGACCCCACGACGCGATTCTAAGCCTAATTCGAAGAAACTTTCCAAGCTAGAGGAATCAGTTGTTGTTCAACATATACTCGACCTGGATTCGCGAGGATTTCCGCCCAACCTGCATGCTGTACGAGAGATGGCCAACAAATTGCTCGCCGAGCGCGCCGCCGGCCACGTTGGCAAGAACTGGCCAGAGAACTTTGTTAAGCGAACACCTAAGCTTAAAACACAATTTAATTAAAAGTATAATTATTAGAGAGCTTTATATAAGGATCTAAAGGTAATTAGCAATTAGTTTAAGCTTATACGCAATATAAAAGCAAAGTATAGCATTTTAGATAAAGATATATATAACTTTAATAAAGCTAGCTTCTAAATAGGCGTTATCTTAACTAGCGTAGTTATAACAGGCTTTAAGCAGTGCAATTATCTAAAATTAATATAGCCAGGCGATCGCGAATAGATAATAATAATCTAAGGAGTTAATACTTATAAATAGGCTATCCTGCTATTTATTATCTTTTTAGGTAAGTACTACCTTTTTATATAGTATAAGGGTAATAATATACTACTAGACTAGGTTATAGTAGTAAGTAATAATAGCTAGATAATAAATAAGCTTAGTATTACCTAGCTATAGTATTTTAATAAGTATATAAAGGATTGCACTATAGGTATATATTAGCTGCTAATTATTAATAGCTATAAAAGCCACCGCTCGCTTAAATTTAAAAAGATTTATAAAAAGAATAATATTATTACTTTCTATATACCAGCGTATTTATCGCACCTGCTGCAGCCGCTTAATATTAGCTGCTTTGCGCTGTTAAAAAAGGTATACGGGCGCTAAATTAAGGACTTAATACGCTACTATATTAACTATATTATAAAGCTAGAGTTTTTACTAGTATTTAAAGCAGCCTTTTATAACTTAATTATAAAGAGTAATATTTACGCAGGCTTTTAAGGCGCAGGCCTTATACTGCTTAATTTAGAGGCAGTACTTTTAAAGCTTAATATTCGGCCTTATATACTATTGCCTTCTACTATAGTAAAGGCTTAATAGGAATTAAAAATACTAAGCAACGCTTATAAGCTAGGCTTTTAATTAGCTTTAATTTATAATTATATTTAAAGGCATTAAAATAGCTTACCTATAGCAATTTTTAATACGCTTAGCAGCTTTTCTAAAGGTGCTATAATAATAATATATTAAGCTATACTACTGCGTAATATAGTTGCCAGCCTTTAAAAGGTAAATAAAGCCGCTATAAAGCGTAAGGCGCGCAAAAAAAAGTAGATCTAGAAAAAAGGAACTTTAATAATAGAAGCAGGCTCTTAAATAGCTACTTAAAGGCTTAATAAAAACGCCTAAAGTAAAAGGTAGTAAGGCGGGGCAGATTTTAGCAGGAGCGCGCGGCGCTGTAGACGCTGCAGCAAGCTAAGGCATAATATTTATACGTGTAAAAATAATGCAAAGGTTGCTATAGATTAGGCTATAAGTTATATATAGTTAATATTTATTAGCGTTATAGAGCAATTAACGTTTAAAGCCGGTTTTTATAATAAAGTAAACGGCTTATTTAAGTAGACGGCTTACTTATAGAATACGTTATATAATTTAATTTTATTTTATTTTAAGCGGCTATAAACTTATCTTTTATAGGTTTTACTAGGTAAAGGTTAAGCTTATTAATAAATTTCTTTTAATTTTTCTATATAGCTTTAATCTTAGCTATTATTAGATTTTAAAAGGTATATACTGCATTTTATAAATCTATAGCATTAGTTACTACTTACTTATTATTTTTCTAGATAGCTATAGCCTTACTAGCAATATTTTTTTATATATACTATTTATATAAAAGTTAAAAAATAGTAGGAAAAAACTTAGCTAGTATATTTTTAAGTACTAGCTTTTTATCTATAATAAAAACGCCTAGTAAAACTCCTAGGTGCTAGTATATAAAATAAAGCTTATATACTGCAAAAATATAGTCCCTTTTTTCTTTTTCTAGAAGAAAATAATAGCCTAGCTTATAGTTTCTACCCTAGTTAGTAATACTATTAATATAGAAAAGTAGTATTTTAAACTTATTTATATTATAGGTGCAGTTAAGAAAAATAATATTAGGATTTTTCTAGAATATCTAAATACTTTTAGAATATATAAAGTATAGATACTTAATATAGTTTACTTTATCTAGCTTATATTTATAGTAGTAATAAGCGTCCGGGTTATTACTGCTATATTCCTTAAGTATTTTAAAAATAGCCTAAGTTAAAGTAAGCCTCTTAAGCTTTATTTTTTTCTAGTTCTATTTCTTATTATATAGGTTCTATATTATTATATTTTTACCTTTAGTAAGTAGGTTATTAAAAATAGCACTAATAGGCGTGCCTCTATTAAGCTAATTATAGATAGTTTAAATTATATTCTTATTAAAATCTTAGTATATAGCTAGAGTTCCCTTATCTAGATTAAATAGGTGGTAATTATAGCTAGAAACCTTAACTTTAAAAAACTAATTACCTAGCTATAGGTCTCTTATAAAGCAGGCTTTTATAGGGTAATTATACTTCTTTAAATAGGTTTTTTTCTTCCGATTAGCAGGCGTGTATACACCCGCGTAATTATAATAAACAAGCACCTTATATACCTAAAAAGGTGTGCGCTTATCTATTTTATTTCTATACCGGATAATTATATATCTTTTCTACTTAGCCTAGGCGTTAATAGATTTTATACTATTCTTTATAAAAGTATAGCGGCCCTAAAAAGGCGGCTGGAAGGGTATAGTATTAAAGTAATAATATAGAGGAATTAGTATTAATATATTAAAAGTAAGTGCGCAGGTAATATAAATCCGAACTAAGTATAAGTAGGTAAGTAAGTAAGTTTAATTAGTAGAATAATATTTATACGGGCTAGAGCTAGGCTAAATATAAAAGGGGGGCTAGAAAAAGAAAAAAAAAGGGCTATAAAAAGAATAGAAGGGTAGTAATTAAGCTTATCTATAAAAAACTATTATAGCTATACTATAAGTAGGTGCCTTTAGAGTAAAATAAGTATACAACCTTATTAATATAGGATAAGCTTAATTACTACCCCTCTATTTTTTTTATAGCCCTCTTTTTTTTTCTTTCTAGCCCCCCTTTTATATTTAGCCTAGCTCCGGCCCGTATAAATATTATTCTACTAATTAAACTTACTTATTTACCTGCTTATACTTAGTTCGGATTTATATTACCCGCGTACTTACTTTTAATATATTAATACTAATTCCTTTATATTATTACTTTAATACTATACCCTTTCGGCCGCCTTTTTAGGGCTGCTACGCTTTTATAGAGAATAGTATAAAATCTATTAACGCCTAGGCTAAGCAGGAAGAATATATAATTGTCCGGTATAGGAATAAAATAGATAAGCGCACGCCCTTTTAGGTGTATAAGGTGCTTATTTATTATAATTACGCAGGTGTATACACACCTGCTAATCGGAAGAAAAAAACCTGTTTAAAAAAGTATAATTACCCTATAAAAGCCTGCTTTATAAAAAACCTATAGCTAAGTAATTAGTTCTTTAAAGTTAAGGTTTCTAGCTATAATTACTACCTATTTAATCCGGATAAAAGAACTCTAGCTATGCACTAAAATCTTAATAAGGATATAATTTAAACTATCTATAATTAGCTTAATAGAGGCACGCCTATTAGTACTATTTTTAATAACCTACTTACTAAGAGTAAAAATATAATAATATAAAACCTATATAATAAAAAATAGGACTAGAAGAAAATAAAGCTTAAAAGGCTTACTTTAACTTAGGCTATTCTTAAAATGCTTAAGAAATATAGTAGTAATAACCTAGACGCTTATTACTACTATAAATATAAGCTAGATAAAGTAAACTATATTAAGTATCTATACTTTATATATTTTAAAAGTGTTTAGATATTCTAGAAAAATCCTAATATTATTCTTTTTAACTACACCTATAAAATAAATAAGTTTAAAATACCGCTTTTCTATATTAACAGCGTTACTAACTAAAGTAGAAACTATAAGCTAGGCTATTATTTTCTTCTAAAAAAAGAAAAAAGGGACTATATTTTTGTAGTATATAAGCTTTATTTTATATACTAGCGCCTAGGAGTTTCGCCAAGCGTTTTTATTATAGATAAAAAGCTAGCACTTAAAAATACGCTAGCTAAGTTCTTTTCTACTATTTCTTAACTTTTATATAAATAGCACGTATAGAAGAATATTACTAGTAAGGCTATAGCTATCTAGAAAAATAATAAGTAAGCAGTAACTAATACTATAAATTTATAGAATATAGTATATGCCTTTTAAAATCTAATAATAGCTAAAATTAAGGCTATATAGAAAGATTAAAAGAAATTTATTAATAAGCTTAACTTCTACCTAGTAAAACCTATAGAGGATAAGTTTATAGCCGCTTAAAATAAGATAAAATTAGATTATATATATAAACAACTTTTAGTTAATTACTTTACTAAAAAGTAGTAGCTATATAAAAAGAAGATTACTATATACTATACTAGCCTTCTACCGCACTTTAGTAATACTATAACCTTATAGTTTAAAGGTTTAAATAGCAGTATTAAATTATATCTTTAGATTTTAATAGGTAACTTATATAATATAGTTATACTACTATTTTTTTGCAATAAGTGGACAATTGCTGACAGCCTTAAAATATAAAGCAGGCTTTGTAGCCACACAGTGCTTCAGATGCCAGGGCTACGGGCACGTTGCAAGACACTGTAAGAAGGACATCCGATGTGCAGTATGCGCAGGGGAACACGACACAAGACAATGCACGGCAACAGACACTAAGAAGTGCGCCAACTGCAAGAGAAACCACCCGGCATATAGTGCCGAATGCAGCATAAGGAAAGGGGCCCAGCTACGGGCTACGTCAAAGAGGTGGGCAACGCCACACCGATACAACACCAACAAGGGGCCGAGCTTGTACACGCCCCAGGCCCCGCTGGGGGTGTGTACAACCTCAACCCAGTCCAGGAAGAGGAGAGCTGCTGACGACGACGCACGCGAAGGCAGCACAGAACTAGGGCCAGCGCCAACAGCACTAAAGAGAGTAGGACGACCGAAGATGTTCGAGCATCCTAACAAGGACCTAAGCCAGCCGAAGATCAACGGAATGATGCAGACTGCTCGTTCAACGCAGCAATCTTCCTATCTAACGCCTTCTCAGACACTGCATACTTCTCGCTTTGCATCGCCATCCTTACAGCCTCTAACCTAGTTAACTTAATCGACAACATACGGAGATATAGATGGACTCTCACAACTTAAAACTGTTACCTAAGTGCCGTCCTCACAGGAAGACGATGCAAGCCAGCAACTACGCGCCAAAACAGGTGCAGCGAACGCCGCAGACACTATGGACATAGTTTAATATTAGAACAACCTAGCATACTTACCATTATACAGTACAACGTCAACAAGAGCCGCGAGACCTAGAGAGAGTTCCTGGAAAAAGCGGAGAGAGCCCAGCCTTAACCGCTGGTGCTAGCAATACAAGAGCTATAGAAGAACACACAGCAATAAGAGCATACAATACTCCGCACAAAGTCCTATTACCTTCTACACGGAGGAAGCCCACACACGAGAACGTGCATATATATTAACAAGAACCTCGACATTAACCAGTGGTTAGTAGAGCACCACTCGCCGGACCTTATCACCCTCTCTCTCTATACCAGTAGAGAGGACATCCAAATTCACAATATCTACAACCCGAAACCAAACGGAATCATAGCTGCACTACCCCCACTGCTAAACAACAACAACGCGGAGCACGTCCTTGTAGGTGATATAAACCTACATCACCCATCGTGGGGAGGAATACGAGTGATAAACACGGAGGAGCAAGCGGAGGAGCTTATCCGCATTACAACAGAAGCAGGAATGGACCTAGCCACGGAGAAAGGCATAGAAACATAGGCGAGAGGAACATTGTGGTCTACAATTAACCTTACGTTCACAACAGAATAGCTAACAGAACGAACCACTTCCTGCATAGTGCAAGAGGAATAGAACTGCAATTCAGATCACCGCCCTATATATACAGAGTTCGACATCACCCTACTAAGTGCAGTAGAACAGCTACAACATCGGCTGTAGAAGAATGCCGACTAGAAGAAGGCGCGGGAGCACCTCTAAACCCAGCTAGACGAGCTGGACAACTGGAACAACCCTTAAGACACGGAGGAGGACCTTAATAAATTCGCACGCCTCCTCTATAAATGCATACAGGCCATAATCGCTGCTACGGTGCCTATTGCAAGGCCATTAAAACAGGCATCGCCGGCATAGTTAGAAGAATGCTCGGAGGAAGTGCATAAGACTAGGAGGGTGTATAGAATATGGCGCTTGTTGCAATCTATAGAGAACTGGATATTATACTGTGTCTAGTGCAACCGCAAGAAGAGAACTATATAGAGGGAGAGCACTAAGGCGTGGCGCCGTACAGTAGAGAAAGTAATAAAGGACCTAAAGGGTGTATAGAAGCTGGCCAATTAGGGCCGTACAGCTGGCAAGGAATTAAGACCTCCGCCTTAATTTCCCCCTTTTTTAAAACCTAAGGACCCTACTCTATATATAGATAATAAAACAAAAGCACGCATACTAGCGGAGCAGTTCTTTCCGCCTCCGGCTAATACAGACTTGTCCGACCTAGAGGGGTTCCAATACCCGGAACTATACAACACCACGCTAGATGTTATAATTAAGGATATCCTCTTAGCGCTAATAGGAACTGCCCTAGACAAAGCCCCGGGTATTACAGGGATTACCAACAGGTTTCTTAAGAAGTGCAAAATACAGCTGGCGCCTATGCTGGCTCGGTTCTTTACAAGGTGCCTATATAAAGGACACTATCCTCGGCCGTTTAAAGATTCTATTACAGTGGTGCTACGTAAGCCCTAGAAAGCGTCCTATACAACGGCAATAGCCTATAGGCCGATCGCCCTGCTAGAAACAATAGGCAAGCTATTTAAACGGATTATAGCTATGCGGCTATTGAAAATTGCGGAAGAAAAGGATATGCTTCCACCTAGTTAGATAGGGGCACAACTAGGACGTTTAATATAGACAGCACTCAAGCTCCTTACTAAATAAATCCACGCTGTATAGAGAGGAAATCCACAGCTTATAGTATTACTTCTTAGCCTAGATATATTAGGGGCGTTCGACCGTGTGTTATATAAATATATAATACATAACCTACAGATTTAACAAGTGCCGGAGTAGATAGTTAGGTTTATAAGGTCCTTCCTACAGGACTGTACTATAAGGCTCGCTATCGGAAACTTTATAGCGGAACCTATTGCAGTTACTATAGGAATACTGCAGGGCTCCTCCCTATTACTAATACTCTTCCTCTTCTTTACCAGCACGCTCCTACTAATGCTATAGCGCGGCAATACAACGGCCTACGGGTTTATTAACAACACAAATATCCTTATATATAGCAAAAGCATAGAAGAAAACTGCAGGGCCATTAAACGGGCGCACGACCGGTGCATGGAGTGGGCAAGAAAGCATAGAGCAGTCTTTGCGCTAGATAAATACCACCTAATACACTTTATAAGAGCCCGCAAGTCTATTAATATAAAAGCTACAGTTAATATATAGGGCTTTACCGAAGGCCCTATAACAGACCTAAGAATACTAGGGGTCCAGGTGGATTCCAAACTTAAATAGGGCCCGCATATTAACACCACGAAGAACAAAGCCATGGCCCAGATGGGGGCCCTTACGAGGCTTACGGCGTCGACCTGGGGTGCAAGCTTCCGGAAGGCACGCACAATATACTCGGCGGTTATTAGGCCTGCCATTATGTACAGATGCACCTCCTGGTATACTACACCGGGCATGAAAAAGCAGATTAGCAAGATAAAGATTAAGCAGCTCAAAACAGCACAGAACTAGTGCCTTTGTGCTATCTCAGGGGCATACAAGACAACAAACATCAGGGTAATAGAGCACGAGACATTATGCCCTCTACTCCGGCTAAAGCTGGAGGAACTTACGGTGGCCTACGCGGACCGCACACGCGAGGGGCCAGCCCGCGAGCACATCGAAACCCAATGCAGCCGCATAAAAGAAACGGTCCGTGCTAAATACAGGCCGAAAGGAACACCACGGTACGGCCCAAGCAGGCGCGACGAACTCCGCAAGCTCGCGGCGAAGGCATCACGGCTAGCCGCACGATACGAAGGCGAATCGGAAGAATCCTATAGGCGCACAAGGCGTGGCATGATCCAGGATGAATACAAAGAGAAGTGGAAGAAGGAATGGGAAGCCTACCGTAAAGAACTACGCCAAGGACCCCCAACACCAGCACTCGACACTAAATGGAGCAAACGACAAGAGGCACTACACAAAGGACTCACGAAGGTAGAGAGCACAATTATCACGAACCTACGGACGGAGCATATAGGGCTCAACGGTTACCTCCACCGTATGAGAGTGCCCGGCCACCCGACGCCGGCATGCCCTTGCGGGCATAGCCTCCAATCCCCAAGACACATTGTAATAAGTTGCGGAAGACACGTTGAGGGCAGGGGCGAGCTGTTCCAGAAGGCCAAGACGAGGACATATAAACAGCTCTACAGAAGCCAGAAAGGAAGAAAGGCCGTGGCCCAATGGCTCCTCCAAAGGACGGACCTCCTGCCATACCTCTCGGTGGCCAGAGAGATGGCAGAGGCGGAGACGTAGGCATTCCACCTCCTACAACTTTACATAACTATGCATACTACGCATACCATGCATACCACGCATACTGCGCATACTACACACACTACGCATACTACGCATACTA